>NC_089538.1:3970875-4270875 GCF_963924715.1 Thunnus thynnus
CACAGGGATGTCATCTGAACATAACGTGACCACATCTGAATATCTCGCCTCTCCCTTTGAAACTCTTATGAACTGCCAATCACTGAAGTGCTGACAGTAAATCTGCAGTATCATTCAGTCTATTACTCTTTTTCCCCATTGTTCTTTTTTTGAAACCTTTTTACTCATGTCTGTGTTTACTCATCTCACTGTCTTCTTCTTCTCACTTTGTTCTTTTGGGCTTTGTTCTTTTCTGCCTTTCTTCTTTTCCATCTCAGTAGGCGACTAAAGACATTTTCAAAACTATATGGTTTTGCCACAGTCCAAGGAGTTGTTGCTTTGTAGCACTTATGCATCAGTTCGGTTACATTTCAGACAGTAAATGTATTTGGTTTATAAAATAACTAAAGCTGTATCAGAATGGGTCTTGCTCTAGATTTGTGTTTAAACCAGAATTCAAAGTGGATAAAATGTTTCTTGGTATGTTTTTGAAACCAATGGGGTCTGATTCAGAGTTTTCAACAAAACTAACAAATGACTCCGAACCAACAACTGTAGGTTCGAACACGCCCAAAGAAACCAGCACTCACACTTCACAAAAAAGGAACAAACCCATGTAAAAGGTGAAAGGTCTTTGTAAGTCTCGTCTTGGACCATTTCTCTATGAAGTATTGTTCTTCTTTTTGCTCAGTGATGGACTTAATGAAGCTGTTCAAACCTCAACCTCTGGGACTGTGAGAGTGTATGAGAAAATTTCAATAAAGCAGGCTTCATTAGTCATTCTTCATCCTATTCCTATTCTAAAACCCCCTTGCTGATCTTGTAACTTAACTATTTTCCCAAAACTTCAAAGGTCGATAAAGATTTGAAGCATTTTCATAAGGGCACTGAAACAGCCAGTCTGCCTTAAGCCAGTTCGTTAAGTCCTTATCTCTACTCCTGACCCTCTGCTCTATGTATAAAGAAATGTTTTAACTCTCCAACCCTCGAGACAGATTCTATCACCTGTGCTAGATTTATCTCTCTGCCTACGGCAATATTTTTTGGTGCTGTCAGTACTGTGCTCACTAATTAAGTGAATATTGTGATATTTCAATTTTTTACTTTACAATACCCCTCAACCTTTGTTGATTTCTAGTTTTTTCCATGCTCTGTGTCCTTCCAGACTTTTCATGTCTCAATAAAGGAAAAAAGTGCTGAGTTACAATAAACAATCCTGTTGCTCATTGTCATATGGGGAAATCGTCATATACTGTATATAAAAAAAAACACCTTATATTTCATCAGAATGTTTTCCTCAGTTCTTGCGTCAGGGACTAATCCCAGAGGAGATGACATGCTGCCTAGTGACCGAGGACATAATTGAGGGCACCAGCTCAGAGGGTGGTTTGCCTTTGATGCCCTCGGAGCTTGACGGCACTCCTCCAGGTGATGCCCTGCTGCTTGGAGAATTACTGAGGTGGTGATGTTATGGCGGTGTTGTAAGTCACAGATAAGTGGTGTTGCAGTAAAGCCATGTTCAGTAATTGCAAAAAAGAATTTCAGAGTGCATGTATCTAAAAGTGTGCTCTTTTATCATGAGGCATGTCATCTCAACGGGGAGAAGACTTGGATAAGCTGTTAATGGACTGCAAAACATCTACAACTTCAGAATACACTGGTGTCCACTGGGATGTTTTAATTTGTTTGATGATTCTACTCAAACATACGGTATTGTTCTACTTGTTTTATACGCATCCTTTATTAGATGCTTCCAGATACATTGCTACGAAGAGGCAAAAGTCAAGGTATTACTACAATAATGCCAAATTACACCAGAAAGCATCCATCTATTTCTATAAGAAAATATTGAGTAATTTTTTAAGATTAAGATTCGTGGTCACTGACTATGTGGTTGATTTTTCTCCAAGCTAGATTACTGCAGCATCATTCAAACGTACATCACTACAAATACCTCTAACAGATTGCCTCACCTACCAGTCATAATGCTGTGATGTTATGGTGCTGCTTCTGGCTGTCTTCAGTTCATTGGTAAGTAAGGTCAGATATATGACTAACCTTATGTACTTTAAACAAATCTATTCAGTACAGTACAAAACCAGGTCCATACAAACACTGTTTCTAAGGTTAATAGCTCAGCAACCACCTGGATGCATACACAGTTATTGCATCATGATAATGTTGCCTTTCAATGTCTTTCAGTAAGCTTTTAACCAGGTAATAGCATACTGTATATCACTGCTGATGATGGTATTTTCTGTCACCATTGAGAGGAGCTCAAGTTTCCCTCTTTGGTGCCCTGAACACCACTACTGTGAGACTGTTCTCACAGTAGTGGTGCAAATAAAGTGGTCTCAGCACACCTGTGAACAGACAGGTGCGTAGGAGATAAAGCAGAGGTTTTCAGAGTGGGAGGCAGGCCTCCTCAGGAGGGCTCTAAACAGTTTCAGGGGAGGCTCAGTGAATGGAAGTGAAAAAATATTACATTAGTTATTACATTAGTTACTAAAAGGAGATGATATAGAATAGCCTAAATGTGCGTGAATTGGTTAAAGAGATAGTTCAGAGATACAGTAATTTTGGGGCATTTTATTGTTTTTCCCATTTTCCCATAGTCAGACACAAGTAAATGCCTTCAGATATCAGGCTATCTTGGCTCAACTGTTAAGTGTCTATGGGATCAAATAACATAATCATGATCTCATAGGCATCCAGGAATTGAGCGAAACTAATCAAGTAAACTGGGGGGAGGGGGGGGGCTCACCTCAGCTTTGTCTGACAGGAGGCCCACAGTCTCAGACTATGAAAAGCCCTGAGATAAAGTAGGTTCAGGTTCTGAACAAAATAAATCATCTCCTGCACACTGTCAGCACCTACGCTCAATTCACTCAACAGCTACGTTTCAGTCAGGAGCCATTCATCAGGTGTTCCTGACATTAATAAATTAACCATAAGTGCTGGCAGTTTGCAGGATCTGGTTTTGAAATTCTCAAGTGCATGGACCATATTTTGTCATTTAATTTGGAGGATTTGTCGGGACTTGTTGTGGTTGACTAACTATCAGGACAACATCTGAGCAATTTTCTCAGAGGTGACCTTCTGCCTCTATCTCCATGATGGTTGTTGATGACCCGACGGATAAACACCATTAGAAAACAAGCTTTTAGATCTATAATCACTTCGGGCATATACTCGAACCTTCAGCTAAATCACACACTGAGCACTCGACCACAAGAAAATGGACTTGTGCACAAACACTTGCCCAGCTGACAGCCCTCAGGAGACAACTGTTCAAGAAAATTGCTGAGGGAGAGTGCACTGAGCCTCGGGTCTCAAAGTTTATTTACGACTCTATTGGTGTTGAAGTGTGTCAAGGGTCCTTGGGAGCTCTCTACTGCAAAGGTCTTCAGCTGATCTCTAATGGAACTCTCAATGAAACATCAGAGAGAGAGAGGGTGACATTGTCTCTGTCTGAAGACTCACCTCTCTATCTAATTGCCTCAAGTCCTATTGATTACTCGAGGCCCCTTGCACCTTTTCTGTGTGATCCTTTCACACTGTGTGTAATCCCCTCGCAGAGCTTACAGACCCACTCGTCTGCTGTTTTCTGATGTGATTAGCAGTATTGATCACAGAGTATGTGTGTGTTTGTACGTGTGAGCGGGGCACCTTACCAACGTGATCGCTCATAGTTGGACACAGAAAAGAATACATAAATACTTGGCTGCATACTGATATTTAGTTAGAGGGATCAGAGTGTGTGATGATCCAGTCCACATAAACCTACACACACACACATTGCCCACATCCACTGCCTTTCACACACAGCGGATGCACCCATAACACACACACACCACAACAAACGCAGGCACCTACACACACACACCGATCCCAGCAAGCAGCACTGAACCCGAGCTTCCATCGCTCCCCTCCTGCCAGGCCTGGAGGTGTGTTTAAGCAGCAGCTTGATCCCAAGCTCATATTACCAGACATCTAACTGTCACAACACACACTTTAACTGCCAGTCATTCTTTCCTCTTCTCCCTCTCTCTATCTGCCTCTCTTTTTTGTCCCTAAGGGAAATTAAGATGACCATTCCCAGGCAATTAAATGCTCTCATGCTGTCTGGCCCTCTACTATTCTGTGTGTGTGAGTGAAGAAGATGAGATGGCAGATCCCACCCAGACATTTGGAGAGGATACTGGAGCAGAAAGTGAGAAAAGTGACTCCATCTAATCTCCCTCTATCTCTTCATCGATTGGAAGAACCCTGGACCCCAACGATAACGCCTGCCAATTAGACAGGCCGCCACAGTTGGCAGTCCAGACGTATCTCAGCTTAAGTCACCTACTGTACCTCTTGGCTCTCACTCCAGTTTATCTGCTGCCTGCTTTTTGAAATTCACCGGAGTTCAGAAGCTGCCTGTGGACTGAATTACTGTAACGTGAGTAGGAGTGGTGCGTATGGCCAGAGGGTGTTGGATACAGAATACCAAAAAGGTGCAAAAATATCAAGGGACTGGGAAAAGTGAGAAATAAAATCACAGAAAGGAATCCTTTTGAGCATTTTCAAATAAGATTATCTACTAATTAAAGCCTCGGGATGCAGAATCTTTATGTGATTATAACATCTTTCAAATTATGGTATTGGCTAGAATATACAAGGGTATATTTTCCTAGATTTTACGTTTGAAAAAAGTGTAGGTTGTCTTATATTCGGAGGCAGGACATTCATGTGTTTACAAGATCTGATATTGTTTTGGAATGGAGGGAGTACCGGTGTAATACCAGCCCCTATAGAGAGTGTTGCATTATGGGTAGTTTGTACTCTTAATGTTGGGGTATACAGTGTGCCTTTTAGAGTCAGCTAGCCCTGAGAGGAATTTGTTTGCCCAGTTTAAGCTTCAAAAGGCTTCTAAGGTGTTTTAAAAATTCATAGCAAGTAAAATGAGGAGCAAGCATCTTCTAGTGTCTTTGTGCTAAATGCCAGAAAAATCATTTGACCAGTTCCATTGTGGGACTTACTTGTAATGGCATTATTTCATTTTTAGGACAGGAAGACTCTCATCTCCTTGGATTGAGGCAAACTTTCATAACAACAGGACAAGTGTGAAAATGTGTTGTATCTTCAAAAATTCTTCTTCCAAAAACAGGTGTTGGAAAAGAGTGTGTGCGGGGGGAGGTCGTCTTATAATCAGGGTTGTCTAATTTTAAACATTTTTAGCTTATTTTATTTCCAAATTTAACCATTTTAACTGTATTTAAATGTCTTTATACTTGTTTTGTATGTTCTATCTTGATGCCTTTAATGCTCTATGTAAAGCACTTTGAATTGCCTTGTTGTTGAAATGTGCTATACAAATAAACTTGCCTTCCCTAAACTTAAAAATATCTCTACCATAATTTGCCTATCCGGCCTCTTCCTAACCATACTGCAGCTGTTATGCACAAATATTGTAGAAAGAAACCATTTTAAAAACTTCAGCACAGGATATTAAAACAATATTGTGTACCTTGTGATAGATCTGGGTTTTTTTTAGATAATGCAAGCTTGCTGATGGTAATTAATTTTTGCCTCCATACTGGAGTGTCCTACCTTATTTTAACTGGCAGTTTGTTTTTAGTTCCAGTGGATCATATTCTCAAATAACACATATTTAACTCAATGTCTTTTAATTCCTACACAGTCTGTCTGTGTAAACTCTGTCCTCCACCTCACACTTTCAAGAACACTCTACAGTAAAGCTTTTTAGTTTCCTCACAAATTGGTTTTAGAGAGGAAAATCCGCAGAGCATTTCAGCAAGCTTAATGGTAACACAATATTACAGCTCAATACCAGATACATCCTCCTACCTTTTTCTTGTTCGTCGGGCAGATGTAGAAGCTGGTCACCACAATGGTTGTCCCTGGCATCAGGTTAAGTTTGGTGTAGGTGGTACCATAGTCAGTAGACCTGAAAGCAGGCAGACAGAAAAAGTGGAAGTTAGTCAGGAAACTTTGAAAATAAGAATATTTTGTAGTCATTTTCCTTTCACAATGATGTCATGAATTGCACAAGCTTCAATAGAGAAAGACATTAGAGTAATAATTTGTAGAATAGGGCCTTATTCTAAAAACGCCTGCTGCACATGCACAATGCCGATAGTGCATTACATTTTACAACTTTTCTCGTTTCTATTTCCCCAAACTCTTCTTATCCTGCATATTGAAACAACAGCAGCTCCATGAAAAACCTTTGTGTTGACAGAAGGAGATTAAATCTGCAAAAAGCCCAGGAAAGGGTGACCTGCTTATTCTCTGAAACTGCCCTAAAGGCATTATATCAGCACTCTGTTCACCATATTGCCACTTTGTGGTCCGCGGTCTGAACCCGGTGACAAATCAGAAGTGGCTGAACAACCTGTCATTGCCACGACAATATAAAAACAGCCTAGGGCTGGCAATGAAGTGCTGGCCAATCACCAAATCTGCCAGCTTTAAGAACAGGTCTGTGTGTCTGAGATCAATAGCTAGCTGCTGGATTGTTTCTGCAGTCCAGCTCTGTCTCACCCACCAAGCAGAGTGAAGGTGATTGTTTGTGACAGGTTCTGAAAAATAGCAAAGGTTTCAGCTTGACAAGGCTGACGTGAGGTGACCGCTTATGGATAATTAATGTCTCAAATTCCTGTCAGGAATACATAGCAGAAAGACTAATCCAGGAAACATTCTGCTGAACCAAATAATGCAAGCAAGGGAGATTAAGGCAGCAAATACTGATTACCGTGGATTAAGAAACAGAATTAAACTGAGAAGTAAATAGAGGTTAAAGAATGCAGATGCAACACGTACTGTATTTGCCTTCACTATTTCTAGTGTTCAGCTTTTGACTGCTTTCTGGGGCTAATTTCAAAAGCAATCCAAAGCACACAGGAAAGGAGATGCTGCAGCATTTAGCTGAAGGTTGAGGGTTCAACAGGAGGGAGCCTGGAAGGAGAGGTCTTGATGAAAGAGAATGATGAGCTAGCACGTCGGCCTGGTTAAGGATGAGAGGATTTACTCCTTCACGCAGTGGGATATCAACCACCGACAGACACACACAATGAGACACATACACATCCGAAGCCCTGCCAAGCCATTCAGCAATCTGCTCTCCCAGAGTGCTCTGATACAGCTGGAGAAAATGGAGTGGCATAGCAGGGGTGAGCTATTTCTCTGCGGTGAGCTGGCAAGTGTTTTCATCTTCCTCTCCGGCCTGTGTGCGGTGTTTAACCCAGGATCACTTGGAGGACATGGACAGATCTAGAACTGATGGCTGTGTTAGCAACCAGAGCTCAGTGCTTATCTCAAAACCTCACTTGTGGATGGAGTAAAGACCTGTTTGGCCCGCTGTACAGAGGTCCTCTGGGAGGCTGGATCATCAGGGTGTCAGTGAAAAAACTACAGAGATCAGTGGCATTTATTCCTAATGAGTATTTTAAATGTAGTTTTACTGCTGATCATTTTCAAAACATATCATAAGTTTTTAGGTTAATACACTACCTCCTGTGCAGCCATTGGTTTCAGTTCATACCAGTAAATATATGAAAATCAACTTACAGAGACTTGAAATTGCTTGTGGGGAAACCCTAGCATCTGAAACATGGGAGATAAAACCAACTTTTTTAATGACAGATATTTCCAAATTAAAATTATTCTTTTGATGTCCATGTTTTCTTCCACTGCTTGTCTTCTTGGTTTAAGTGTGTGTGACATTAATACATTTTTTTCTTCTTGATAACTGAATCTTAAATCTGCATTTATTTATTTTTGGGCACTTGGTGGCAGAGGAACTCCACAACAAACTGAAAAGAAAATGCCAGACATTAGCTTTAAAGTTGTTACTACGGACATCTTAGCAGAAAACTGCCTAATGACACATCAATCAGACATGGAGCTAACACTTGGAGTCGTGTTTTTGGATACCCAATGAATGTAAGCCCAATATTCATTCTACTTTTAGCTCTGGTTTGGTCTCCACCAACTATTGAGGGAAGTTGCCGCTAGCTGCTAGATGTCCGCCTTTCTTCACCAGCTAGTTACAAATTTTGTCTCTGCTGCTGAATGCTAGGCAGGTAGAGTTCAGTCATCAGGGCTTTATATGCTGAAAACAACTGCCTGCTAATGAAAATCAGGTTGATAAGAGCTGAACTTGGGGCCATAAATCCAAAACAATGAGCTAAAAGAACCTAAAACAGTCAGTGGGGCTGAGGGGAACTACAGAGTCAGGTGATAACTCTATGTGGATTTGTCACTACAAATAACCCCTTTCACATTACTCATAGTCATTTGAACCATTGTTAATATCAAAAACATTGACTAGTGCAGCTTTAACTCTATCTGAAGTAAAAGCAGTGGCTGCCTGGGAGGCAGCAAAATAATATGAAAACTAACCCTAAAGACATGGTTGATGTTGAAAAGGTTTTACATTGCACACAAAATACAGAATGTGTTTCTACTGATAAAAGAATGATGGCCAATTATTGTAATAACTATAATAGACTGTTCCATTACTTAGTTAAAATATACTTAAGACTGTAGTTGTTGGATAATATAAATCATCAAATTATTTCCGGAGGAGAATTTACACATCTACTGTATTGCTGTACATGAAACTGCTTGGAACAAACCATCAGTAATCTCAACACAGAGCTCTCCAAAGCCTTCTCTCTATTATAGATACATATTCATAGTCCTTCATTAGTAGAGTGTAATGAGTGGCTAGGGTTTGGGTGGGCCTTCTGCCCAGAAACACATATCAACATCTGGACACTGACTATTCACACCTTGTGCCCTATCTTTCTGTCCTCATTACTTTCATTACCAAGAGTCTGTTACCAAGGAGACTGATTCTTTATATTCACCTTGTTGTGTTAAAGACCGATGGTGTCGGTCAAATGACAGAAACTATTAGAAACACATGGGTGGTTCCATGTGGCGATGTGAAAATTGTAAGTTTATGCTTGTTTTCTTCTTGATTTGTTTATCCTTGTGGGTAAAGACTTAACTCCTAACCCTTGTGGGCACAGAAGTGACCAAACTTGTGTACGTGGAAATGTAATGTGGAAATCAGTCGTCGTTAGAGAAAGGATTTTGTGGTTACTCACGTGAGAAACATAAAAAAAAAAGCAACTGACAAAGGTTTCAAAGCAGGAGGGAGGAGTCAGGGGGCAATAGAAAGATGCTCCACCACTAATAAGGCTAATTCACGGGATGGGGGGGTTGCTGTGGAAAGTCAGCAGCCCCAGCGCCTTATATGGCGAGAGTAATGATGTTGAGTTAATAGGAGAGCTCATTTTGTACTGTCTGCCATCCAGACCTTTGGATTAATAGACTTTTAGGGAGCTATTGTAGATTAATGAGGAATAATTACTTTGAGACAGAGTGGGGAGCAGATGAGAAGGGAGATGGCAGAGCATGGGGAGGAGGAGAGGCAATAAGGATTGGACAAAAAAGTGACTAAAATATAATATATTATCAACTCAGTGTTTCTCAATCAGCATAACTATATATTTGCAGGAAAGTAGGGCATTGGGGCAGAAAAACCCCTCCCATTGATATTACCCTTCTTTTTTACAGCATCACAGAAAGAATACCCTTACCTTCAACACATCATAATCAAGACATTGAGTTCACAAAGACTTAAACAAGTTGCCTCAGTATATAGAGGCTATAGAACTGAAATAATAATAGTGGAAGGTTATAAACCACCAGAATTCTGAAGTATGAGGGACGAGTCGAATAAGAGGAGACAGGAAAGAGGAGAGAAATGTGGACATTAAGTGTCTGTGAGAGTGGGTGTGACAGAGACAGACACTGCGGGTGAAATTGTATTTTCCTTGATGCGCTTGAGAAAACAGAGAAATGTGGAAGCACTTTAGGGCGGCGACAGGTGCTGATTCAGATTTAATGTCCTAATATGTCAAGGTTGCTCCCAGCGCCTGACATCTCGGAGGAGAAAAATCGAGAACGTCAAGCGAATGTGCGATGAGACAGAACAGCAAAATATAGAATGAGAATGGATATGAGGAGGCAGGTATCTGATGAATTTCTGATAAATCTACCCATACAAAGATCTTCAACCTGTTAGCTGGTGATGTGCTATGATTGAGAGGTGACGGACGAAATTGTATGCTTCAAGGAAGACTGATTTGAAGTCATGTCTCTTCTCACCACTCATGCATGTCAAGAAGTATGTGTTGTCAAGAGGTAAACTAATACTCAGAAATTGGTTCAAATGAACATAATAGTAGAGCAGAGAGCTGGGTTGGCATGTTAAAGACAGGTGAGAGGACAGATACAGTAGTTAGATGTGTCTTGACGTGCTGAAGGTCTGATTTCTGCAGGGAGTCGAGCGCTGAGGCAGACAGATTCTGTCAGTCTGAATCAAGCCCAGACGGTCATGTTTGATGAGGCTCATCGGTGATTGGCTGATATACAGATATCCCAGGATGCCCAACTAGCGATTGGGGTGGAAGTTGGGAAAGAAGCCAGCATCCCCCGACAAGACAGAAGATTGAGCCGTATCTGCCTGTGGAGAATGTGTCAGAGCTCTCAATCATCCGTGCAATGTGCTGCACTGCCACAGAGACACAAGGCGGAGGAAATCTGCAGTGCATTACAACGCCACCGCTCTGCTGACAAGAGTGATGAAGCATGAGGAAAATTTGCTTCCTTGCCAGGGTATCACTCACCAGGGTTATTAGTTGCATCCCAAAAGAAATTGTGCCAAATTTTGTCCGGAGTGGGTTAAAGCTCAGGTCATGACCGATCAAAACGATCTAAGCTTTCCCCATCTTTCTTTTTGAAAGAGCAGGGAATTAGCAGGAGATGGGAGCTTTTGATTTATCGTGGCAAAAGTAATTGCCGTGACTAGTGTTAAAAAATACTGCTGAGAGAGGGTCGCCATTAACGTTAAAGCTGATTTACAGTGGTTAAAAGCAAGGCATCATAAATACCACCTGATGGACTGTGCCTTCAACAAGTGTTATCACATTTTACGCTTTAATACAGCAAGCAGTGAGGAATACTGTTTTATGGCACAGCTCTGTGATGCTGAGACAATGAATCTATGATGTACGGTGCTAAAGAAAGAAAGAGGGATGCTCCCATCTGCTTCACACATGGACAGGTCATCTTTCTGGCTCACGTTGTCCTTTAAAAATGACCATTGTGCTTGACTGCAGCTGTTTTTTCACACTCTTCAGTGCAATCTATCTGTGTATTTCCCTTCTTTTTACAGCAGTGCAATGGTTATGGATGATAAAGCTCACGGAGTCTCAGGTGTACCCTGGACAAAGGCTTTATGGCCATCTGCTATGGCCTGATTGTGTCAAAGCCCAGCTTTATTGACTGCAGAATAGACTGTAGTATGCCTTCCAGAGATTTACCACATGTTGCCAACAAAAACTGGGTGCTGGAGAATTAGAACCAACTTTGTCCTTTTGATCAAAAATGCTAGTGAGGGAATCCACCCTGCTATTTATGATACCAGCATCATTGTTTCAAGACATTAATGGCCCTGTAGTGATGGGGTTGTCCCTGTAGTGGGCACAGGGAGTCAGATGAACAGATTTTAACACTCAGTCCTTTAGTGTGAATGCTCCTCAGTTGTGAATGCCTCCAAAAAGTGACAGCTATACAGAGTGAGGTGAGAACCTGTGTCGCAAGGGAAAGCAAAAATACGACTGGTGAACTTGGAATGACAGTGCTGGAGATGTCAACCGTACTGGTCACGTCTCATGAAAGGGCAAACAAGTCGAAGAGTCTACAGAGAGGTGTTGTGGTTGACAGACTCATGGCAGTCGATATACCAAAGAGGGAAAAGTGCTCACACATCTCACATTAGACAGATTTCATTTGATCATGAATGAACTCCATTCCCCTTACCTTGTACTGGGGTGGAGGCAGTAATCTCAAAGAAAAAACATCCATCCATTTTCCATTTTATCTGACTTGTGATGGCAGCAGGCTAAGCAAGGTGACCCAGACATACTTCACCCTTGCTGCATCCTCCAGCTTCTCCTGGGGGATTCCAAGACATTCCTAGGCCAGATGGGATTTCTAATCTCTAAAGCATTGGCTGGGATTTGCTCTGGGGTCTCCTTCCAGTTGGACATGTGCGAAAAAACCTGTAAAGTGAGGCTTTCCGAGGGCATCCGGATCAGATGTTTGAATGACTGAAACTGGCTCCTTTTGACGCATTGAAGCAGCAATTCTACTCCGAGCTCCTCCTCAGTGTCTGAGCTGCTCACCCTGTCTCTAACGCAGAGCCCAGCCCTGTGAAGGAAATTCATTTATGTCACTTATATTCGTGATCTCATTCTTTCGGTAATGATGCGACTAGGGATTAGTGAGTTTTTGGGGGAATTTGTACAACTGATGCTTTAACTCAGAATGGAAAAGCTCACTCCATCTGTTCACTAATGTGAACATCAGAGCCCACTGATTTCTCATCAGCATTCCCCTTTCCTTGTCCTCTCCCATCACTCACTTCCTCAACAAGCATACACTTTGGATTTTGAGTCCTGCTGCTGCTGCACTTGGCACTACTTTATCAAAGTGCCATTTGCGGTGCCAGAGGGCCTCTAAGGAACTGTCATTTGTAATTCGGCGGAGAGGACTTGGAAGATAATGCACTGTATTGTCCTGTACTGTAAGGAGTAGGAGTAGACACTTGTAGATGTGGTACAGATCAGAGCTGACGGTCACACACTCTGTTACATGAAGGGTCCATTCTGCAACAGATTTGCTTATGCTGCAAACTGTCATATTGTATGTGAGTAAATTAACTAATTTGCATTAGAAACACAATACCTGGTAGAAGAGGGTGGAAAGATATGGGCTACATTTCTTAGTCAATGATGCCTCAGCAGCAATTGGCAAATTGCATCTAGAAGTGCCTACTACACTGCAAGTAGTCGAGCAGGCATTTAGCCAGGATACAGTGATTCATGCTTGGTAAGGGCACTTCACAGTGGAGAATAGTCTCTTGAAGTGTACAAAACCACTGGAGCACAGTTATCAGGAACTCAGCACCACTGCCACTCGAGAAGCTGCTTATGGAAGTCCCCTGACAGTGCTTCTTGCATCTGGTTTTCCAGTTTGTACAGATAAAATGACATAATATTACGAATTCTACTCCACAGAAAGCTAAAAGTGTCAATCAATGGACTGAAATACTGTAGTATATCACCATCAGAAATCATTCCTAAGAGGTCATTGTCACTGATCTCTTCTTTCCAAGGCTTTATGACGAGTCTCTGGCTTCAGCCTGTTCATTTCATTACAATTTGTTTGGATCCTTCTGAATAAAAGAATGATAAAAAGACATATGGAGGTTGCCAAGGCCTCCAGGTTTCCTTCTATGTACTACCATCAGCCAACTTCTATCAACACAGGCTGTGCTAGCACTTGGTGAGAGACATTCAGTCACAGTTCTGGCCCTCCTAATGTCCTCAGTTTCCTGCTGTCATATATTTCAAGCTCAACACCCACAGAAGTAGTCATTTGTAGTGCAGCGCTGAAACTTTTTCCTGTTAATCTGTTTCCCATTAGAGATCAATGTCACAAAAGACAAGTTTCAGATGCTTATAGTTGATGATCTGCAAGCAGATTGCTTGCAGATCATCAACTTTTTCTTTAAAAAAGGTGCAGAAATGATTTTGCTAATAACACTCATAAAAAGGAAATATACTGTATGACTATATATAAAGCACTCTAATTACCAGGAGAAATAACCAGACTCCCAAGATCCCATCAACAAAACTTTATGGCTCTCCCAGTGGGCATAATTAACCAAAATAAAAACTGAAATCAGTACAGACTAAAGTCCTTGAAGAGAATTCAATACTCATGCACATGTCCAAGATCCTGAAAGAGAGAAATCTACATATTATAAAGATCACTATCAGGTTGTAGAGTTGTTTGCATTTCATTTCCTACACTGTTAGGCTTGGCCTACTTTTTGTAATCTCCATATTTGAACCATTCAAAGTGCTTTACCGGTGTGCCCAATACACTATAGCAAGTTACACGATATACCAGCAGCTAAACAACAGGCAGTGTGGATAGTAGAACCAATAAACACCAAACAGCTACACAAGTCCCCCAAGTAAACATACAAAGAGAGTTAGAAAGATAGTAAAGTTTTGTAGATAGCTGACATTAAAGGGTGAGTCAAAGCTTCTGCAATAGCTGCCTTTAGCTCTGATAAGCATCCCTCAACTCTGTGAGAAGCAAAGGACACCTGCAGACTACAAACTGATAAAAAATAAAAACTGTGATATCACCAAGCTACAAAGATTTATTTGACATTTATTTGAGACATTTCATTTGAGACACTGGTTTAAATGCACATAAGAGACATTGATAAGGATAATGAAGGAACACGGGGTTCCATGTAACTAAGTCCAAGCCCTGGACCTAATTCTGGAGCCTTTTCTCTAGTCTTTGTATCTATATACCTATGACCAGAGTGGAACGGAATGAAGAAAAATGTGTTTTTCTAATACTTTACAGAGCGTGAGCTGTAGAGTGCAGGGAAAATTATGAGTTGATAGCATTGGTATTCTCAATTTTTTAGGGTGTGTTAGGTTGACAATATTTTGGATTGGGTCTAATTATCTGTGGAACTATTATGACTGTCCTTGCAACCCTTTCAGATTGGGCCTCCTTTTTGAGATTTAATTTATGCACGTTGGATCTGGTCAGGTTTTCCTCTGGTTCTGTTTGGATCCAGGCCAGCATTTTGGACCTATGAAGTTCTCAAAACCTATGTTCATATGCAGCTGGTCAATCAGATTTCTCACTATATTTCTGAACTAAGGCTGTCATGTTTTCTGCATATTAGCGATGTGCTGTAATACTGTATGATGATGCAGCATTTTTGTCCTTACTGTGCACGTTTGTTTTACAAAGAAGTGGAACAGGACATTTTCAGACTTTTGAATTTTAGTTTCACTTTTAGTCTGACTGGATTTAATTATTGACTGCTACAAGTAATGTAATCTTTCCTTTCCTAATCCTCTGCACTCCCATCCTAGTACTTTTCTTTTACTTTTCACAATTGTAAAAGCCCTGTCAGAAATCCAGTTAAGTGGATAAATGGTCAAGAAATCAAGTTTCTCCTGCATAAATCTAGTCACGTGATCCTTAATCCCTTACCCTGATTAAGGGAAACAATTAACAAATCAGCTTACCCCTACAGAAATCTGACCATCAAGTGCATGTTAACACACTCGCTGAAATGTGAGCAATGCACAGAAGCGTTGATGGTAGCGCTAAGTCCACTTAGCAATTCCACTCATCTTTCTCCCTTCTTCCTTTTCTTCCTAACTCTCTCCCTCCTGACTGAGATTAAACACTTCTTACAGCCTTCTCCTCAGTCTTCCTGTTCTAATGTGCTTAAGCTCTGACTCAACCACTTCCACTGGCTGGGTTCTGCTCAATAGAGGCACCATAAACCACCCTCCACCCCTATTCATCCACTTCTTCTCTGTAACACCCACGCTGTGCCCCCCCGTGTGTACCCATGTCCCAGCTGAATAGCAGGAGGAGGGGCAGTAAATGGGGAAATTTATCTAGATGACATCCCCATCAGCACCCTTGGGGACATGCACCCTGAACGCTACACTCTCCAAGACTTCACATGAAACATTTGTGTGTTTGTGTGCATTTGAATCTGTGAGGTTTGACTTAGATCCTGTGTTTTTGTGTGAAGATAAAAAGGAGAAAATCGTCTGACTGAACTTGGCTGCAAATCCTTAAACAGACAACGTTGTTCACAGCCAGAGTGGCAGAGCCTCTGCTGTTTCAATCAATCCATTCTGCAAATGATCCCGTCACCCACTATCTACTTTGTTTGTTTCTCCAGAGGCGTAAAGGCACAACAGAGGAGGTACAAAGACAAAAGAATACTCTCCAGTTTAATTGCTTTTACTGTAAATCTTAAAGATGTTTCTCTCTTTCTTTCCTCAGGCTTTTGGAAAACACTCATCACTCTCACTTTAAAAAGCCAATTACTGATCTCATTTAGGTGATTAAAGAGAGACAAAATGCTCTTATATTAAAGGTATTACCCAGAAATGCAGCAATTAGATCACTGTAGAGAAAGATAAGGGTCTCACTTATTTGCTGTTTTTCACCTTAAAGGAGTAATCCAAGTTTTTTGGCACAATACTAACTAAAGGTTGGAATGTTATGTGTACTCACGTAGAGTTTTAATATTGGGTTCGTGCTTTGATTAAAAAAAAAAATCACCCTCAAGCTGCTACCACTCACATGTATATCTGTGCTAGGCACATTTTGTTTGATGAAATGTGACCCTTTTTTCTGATGGTTGCATTCATATTGCAGAAGACTTAAATTAAATTTCAAATTTTTAAATAAAAAGATGCATGCTGCCTCACATTGTTTTCTGCCTTATTTGTTAGTCAGGCAGTGACCCTTGATAAGCAGTACTCAAATTAGTATTGCACATCTGTTGGTCAAAATCGATCCAGTAAAGGCAGACATATGCTGGTTTTCAGTCTCTAGTGTGCATCAGTCTCCAAAAATACTTAATCCTACATCTCCCATAATGCAAACAAACGCATGTTTTTGTCCATGAAAACAAGATCTTATCTTTAACACCCCAGGTCCCCAGTTTGTAAGTCATGCTTACCATTAGATATTTGCAATCTTCAAGCCTAAATTGAGATGGCCGTGATGACATCACTATGACATCATAGTGGTTATCTTCTCAGACTTGACAAAGGCTGAGTAGCACTCCTCTTAACTAATAAATTGACATCACCAACAAACATCATTAGTATTTAGCTCGAAGCACTGCTGTGCGTAAGTAAAGCCCCAGAGACCCACTAGTGTGGCTGTTCAACCAAAAATGGAGATGGTTTGGTGTCTTGTCTTATTATGACTGACATGACTCATGGGCCAAACTGTCAAAAAGTAGGCATTGTCCTGTAAGGCTGAGGATGATAGCATGAAGCAGCACAGTACATCTCAGTTTGTGGTATAGAGATATAATTGGCTGAAATGGTTTGAATTACAATTGTAAGCACTGCATTGTGTTTCAGAAACACACCTTCTGGATACAATAAAAATGTGACTAATCTAAAATTGAGTACAGCATTGCAGGGTTGGCATCGGTGATCTGCACCGGGAATAAATTAGTTTTATGTCTTTTTCCAGTTTGTTTCTTCCATGTAATCCAAAAATCTAACCAGTTTATGCCAACAGCCAATCATTATATTTTTTATTGTACTGATGTTTTCTGCTGATGACTGTAGATTTGCCTGTTCCACCACTTTGCAAATGCTGGTTTCTGTTTGAAGGGATATGTGGAATATGCCTTGGGAACATTGCTTATTTGTGTTTGGTTGGGGGACCCATGAATATTATGTAGCGATCATGGGTTTTTATTTGATTTAAACCCTGAAGGACCTATGTGCTTTTGCTGCAGAGTTCAGTTAGTGCCACAAAACAGTGACTATTTAACAAATACAAGTGAATCTCTTCATGCAAATTGTGATTTAATACAAAGTTTGGAGACACAGTTTTAAACTACTCTGTACTTTATAAAATGATGACTCAACAGAGTTGTATTGATTTTCTTTTTTTTCCTTCATTGTAGCCTTAATGATTTGGCAGGTTAATCATCAAAAATGGACTGAGGGTTCTGCTGAAAAGGTAGTATTAGGATAAATATGTAGAAATGCATGTTTCAGTGTGATTGTCACAGATCTGCGTTGGACTGAATTGAATGAATTGTGTTTTTAGCCATGTTAGCTGCATTGCTCTAGGGATGACAATGGTGGTCATGATGAATTCTACTACCAACTAAGGTAATCCCCTGACTTTTCCTCTAGCGCCACCATTGTGTTGACATTTTTTTGTTTTTGGCAAAATGACTAAATGACCATTGGATGGATTGTCATGAAATTTGGTACACACATTCATGTCCCCTTAGAATGAATTTTTAACACTGTTGGTGATCCCTCAACTTTTATTGTACCATAATTAGGTCAAAGTTTTAATTTTTCTAATATATGCTGGAGGTATAGTGTATACACAGTAAATTTTTTGGCCCATCTACTGTGTATTGATATCACTTAAGTACTGCATTGTATTCAAGTGCTGAAACAATTAAATAATTGAAAACCAGGAAGATTAGTCGACAACAATTTTGATGATTGATTAATTATTGAAGTTCTTTATCAAGAAAAAAATGCAAAAAAATTACTGGGGCCTGCTTGTGAAATGTGAGGTTTTGGTGTTTTTTTTCTGTTTTATATCATTGTAAATTGTATGTGTTTGGGTTTTGGACTGTTGGTCGAACAAAACAAGTAATTTTAGGTCATCTTTGACTCTGGGAAATTGTGATGGTAATTATAACACTGTTATTTTGTAGTCATAACAATGTTTGCATCATATTAGTAATGACAGATGAATCAGTAATGAACACTTTAGTTTTAGCCCTAGTAAATTACATTTTTGAGGGGCAGAAATATGAGAAATTAAAACAGAAATACAATTACTTGCAAAGATACATTTAAATAAATGCAAGATGTAGTCTTTTTGAATAGAATTAAACATAACTCTTCTGATAGATTGTTTTCCTTACATAATAACAGAGTTGAATTAAAACAAACTGATTAAAATCCTCATTCATCACCTGATATCCCTCACAGATTCTTGACTTCAAAGACCAACAGGCTTGCACCCCTCACTTGCAAACCATAGCTTTATGCTGGGAGCACACTCTCTGACTGCCATGGGGGATCTTACAATAGGGGTTATGCAGTATGTATAACTTAAATCCAGAGACCCTTCTCTCATTAGTTGGATACTGAGCCATGCTGAAGAAATTCAGCAATGGGAGGATCAGCAGGATATCTTTCCTGTATATACAGTTCAGTTTGGAAGATTGAGTGGCAGTTAATATCAGATGCAGGAAACTGACATATCTGTGGGTCTTGTACATTTTTTCCTCTCTTTGTCCCCCTTTCCCCCTTTCTTTTTCAATCTCAGCGCTTTGATCTTTGACCCCTGAAAGAGGAGCCTGACAGGACTGTCAGACGCCCACACGTGCCTGAGTGTCAAAGGTGAAGTCTCATGGGAGGGGGTGCCCTGCCAACGTCAGGCAACCTGAAGACAAACCAATTTGTCACAGTAACCGACTCTGACAAGACCCAAAGACTAATCAGCCATACTGATTGCTGTTAGTTTGACTGTCGATAAGTTATGGGTGTGGGTAGATTCAGCGGTGGTAGTATCTTAACAGTTGTTAAGATCTTAACCATAACTATGTTGGGTAGAAAACTCTTAAATTTCTAAAAAAGTTTACAGAGCTCCAAAACAGCCTTGTTTAATTTTGTGTTCTTTAAATGTAAAATGCCAAAATTGGGAGGCACAAGGTTTTTACAAGACAATGTAAAATGTTACTGAGCTACAATGGCACTGTTCTTAAGTACGGAGCTGGAATTAGGATGTGGTTAGCCTGGCTTAGCATAAGGACTAGAAGCAGGGGGAGACGACGAGCCCCACTCTGTCCAAAGTTTAAGCATATGCCTGCCATTAAAACTCACTAATTAACACTTTCGGTTTTGTTTGTCTAATACATACACAAACAGAACTGTAGTAATGCTGAGTTTTGTTTTTAGCAGGGGTTACATACTGGAATTCTTTGTGAACAACAGCCTGGTGCAATGACTACAAAGCAGCAGTGACTACAGAGGCAGTGACTATACATACTCTAGTAGGAGCACTACACAAAAGCCAACTGAGCCGACTGATAAACTGTCAAAAATATAGTTGAAACACATGTCACAAACTATCTGTTTTTCATTTTTGTTCATGTACAGGTTACACAATCATGATAGAGAAGTTGGCTTCACACATGTTCATAGATGTATTTTTGACTTAAGAGAAAGCTTAGCTTAGCTGTCTTATCCTGCTTCCAGTCTTTATGCTAAGCTAGGCTAACCACATCCTGACTCTAGCTCTGCACTTAACGCACACACATAAGATTGATATACATCTTTTTATCTTTGTTACCTTTGTGTTGAACTATTCCTTTAAATGAAAACCTCCAAATATTAAGACAAGAAAAGTGACATTTGATGTAAAATGGATGATAATGTTTAAGTTAAAAGAATAAAGCTAAACTAACTAACACACAAATTAGTTCAACAGTTGATTTGCACAAATGATCTGCCAGCTCATGTCGTCATTGTCCTCTCCCTCTTCTGACCAAATATATAGTGTGTATAGTGTGACTTTCCTGATGGGATGTTTTCAGGCTCTGTATCTTCTCTTATCTTTTTGATTATAGTGCTTATGTTGTTTGCAAGAATGACCTTCACAATAGATGATATGCATATTCATGAAACTAGGAAGCGTCACTGCTTTATTTTATGTAGTACAAGTAGAAAATTTTGGATTGTTTACAACACTTGCTTTTTGATGTGTGTATTTTAAATATATAACATGGTTTGCCAACAGCTGAATATGCAAAGTTACTGTTAAGTTTTCAGAACCTCTTACATACTGCTTTGGAAAATACATGTAGAAATTTAAGAGTGGTCTTCGAAAAAAAATTCTTCACTTCTAAGGAATGGAAACAGGGCTCTGGATATTTTAGTTCATCGCAATCTACAGTGGTGGCAGACGACACGAGCAGAATTAACATTCCAAAAGGAAACAGTCCGAATCTCTCCTCACACTGGATGCATTTCAATTTGCATCCTGCACAAAGAGAGACACACACAGAGAGTGTGAGAGGGATCGAGGCACACAGTGGTTTCAGTAAGTGGGCTGATAACACAGAGAAGCAAGCGGTTTCCCAGGGGGCCGAGCGAGCACACTGCAGTGCCTTTACATCTCCTAATCAGCTGTCACCCCCACAGACCCACACACAAACACACAGTTTGTATACAATGCAGTGGCGCTGCTGGGCTCAGATGTTGTACAGCATGTTTTGAACCAGATACCACCCTGATATCTGTTATAATGGATCATATTTATCAAAAACACACAATACTGAACTGCCGAAGTTTGCATGGATACTCGGTCCTCAGCAGGTATCTATAATTGGAGTAAAACCATCTGAGGCTATAAAAGCCAACATGCATCACCGTGAAGGACACCCACCTCTTAATAAATAAAATGCAACTGAGATGGCTCTTAAACGTCCAAATGCCGAAATGCAATAAATATGTTTACAAGCCTATAAAGCAACCCTAACTCATGGGGTAATCTTTATTGCAGCCGCTTGCCTTCAGTGCCAGAAGATTGTGCGGTTCTGAGTGTGCAATCCACTAACCCCTACTATTAATATCTCTACTGAGCATGAAGGAAGAGGAGACACCATTAAAACGGTGCTGGAAGGATTTGACCCAAAGCTAGCAGGAGCGCTGGTGGTGGCAGGAGCCTTACAGCAGAGAAAAGGCTTTTCATATATGTGTGGGAAAAATGGTGCAAAAGAAAGTCATTGTAGCGGAGTGAGACTGGTGAGGCCAGGCTTATGCACATGTCAAGAAGCTCTTGTGTGGGAAGCAAAAGGAAGGTCTTATATCATTTACTTTATTTTGACATATAAGGCTCTGACGCAAGACTTTCATTCTCCCCATGCAATAGTGGCATTGATTTTTATTTTAAAAAACGTCTAACGTTTAGTTACAAGGGATTTTTTTTATTTTTTATCAACCACCTTGATGTTTTGGATTCCAAGAGAGCACTTTGGCTGCATCATGACTTAGACTGAGGGCATCTTATTTCTCCTCGCTCCTTTATATCACAAAACCTTCTTAAGCTCTTCCGTCATCAGAAGGCACCAGTGTCAAAACTAAACATTTGACAGGTACAAACATGATTAACAGAAGCATTTTCTGATCTGCCAGCTATTGACTGTTGGAGGTGTCAAAGCCACCAACAATCAGTGGTGGAAGTAACTAAGTACATTTTACTTAAATGTACTTAATTACAGTTCTGAGGTACTTGTACTATACTTGAGTATTTCCATTTGATGCTACTTTATACTTCCACTCCACTACATTTATTTGACAGCTTTAGTTACTTTTTGGATGAAGATTTGACACAATGGATAATATAACAAGCTTTTAAAATAAATCACATTGTTAAAGATGAAACGAGTGGTTTCCAACCTTTTTTTGGCTTTTGACGTCTTACAAAAAGCAGTGTGTAGTCGAGGTCACATTTCAGATGTCTATGAGTTGTTAACAGCTCCACCAAATAGTGATTTTTCCCTCTAAACTTCTCACTTGCTTTCATTTCAATAAATGTTCAAATGATCCAATATTTCAGCAAAAATCAAATATTAGAGAAAAAGTCCAAAAACTGAAAACAGATTTGTGTGTCATAACTTTGTTTTTTCTTCTTTCCTCTCCCATTAATCATCTCGCAACCCCTCAGATTTATCTGCTGACCCTTTGAGGAGCCCGACCCCTAGGTTGGGAACCACTGAACTAAACTAGCTAACTGTATATAAAGTAGTGTAAACTAGCTCCACCTCCAGCAGCTACAACAGTAACATGCTGCTCTAACACTGATGCTTCACTATTAATAATCTAATGATGTCATATATAATAATACAGTGTTTCTCCTATAATTGTACAGGCCTGGTGGGCCACTGGGCCAACGAGAGGCCCCACCGGACCAAAAAAATCTGTTCTTTAATGCCAAAAATAATGCCAAATATCCATTCATTTGGAAATCAATAATCATTTGCGTTTGGGAGCCTCTGTGTGGCACTGTTCTGAGACATGAGTCGACCTCTGTGTCATTGCCTGGGAAACTTGTCCCTTTAGGGTTTTTTTGGTGTGTACCACCAGGCCTGAAAAAAATTCTAGGGGAAACACTGTAATATATCAGTCAGAGGGACCGAACCACAATACTTGAACAATACTGCAATACTTTAACTACTACTAACCTCATAATACGTAAGTCCTTTTACTGTAGTAGGATTTGTCATGCAGGACTTTTACTTGTAATGGAGTATTTTTACATTGCTGTATTGGTACTTCTACTTAAGTAAAGAATCTGAATACTTCTAGCACCATTACCGACAATCAAACCGGACCTTCTTCTTAAGAGAGGTTGTGTACTATAACAACATGCAAGATATCCTGACTTGTAGTTGCCTAGTATGGGCCAAGCTGGATCATAAACATTATACAGCTGTTTAAAGCTTAAAGCATGTTAACTAACTAATTTGATTAATAATTCTGTAGACCAATTATCTTTAAGACTTTATGCCAGATGTTGTTGCTGCCTCATGACTGTCTTTGAGCGATAAGCAGGTTTTATTTATATTTGTGTCTCAGTGTTATAGTGGTGAAATTGATCACTGTATGTCAGGCATTAACAGCTGTAATGTGGGTTAGGCTGCTAAATTATTTTGACACATTATGAGAAACTTTCATCACAATCTGGATCGTGCAGATACATTTAACTTGTGTACATTTAGCCTCTACTGACCCTGAGACTGTAGCCCATATTTTCACCTCCAAATAGTCCCCGATCTATTATATTATATTATATTATGAGAAATGTCTATTGTCGAGAAACTTCAATATTGTTGGACCCCACAGCACTGAGTTCTACCAACATAAGCCATTTGTAATGTTCTCTCATCATAAAACAGCCTGGTGGAAGAATTTATTGATGGCTAGCTGGCAACTGGTAGAAAGTGTCAAAGTTTAACTGCCTGAGCATGTGTAATAAACTCAGAAAATCAAGATTCACTTGCTTAGTTATTCCCAAAGCTTTGGGCTTTGGAGTGACTGTAAGGCATAGATGGGAAGAGGAAGATAAAGGTGGACATCCACATCTGACACCAGAGACCATCTTTGAACAGGCTTTATGATCTTCCTCCTATGTACGTCCACCTGTTATGAGACTGAGGCAACAAACAGACAGAACTGACAACAGTGAAGACACTAAACTGAAAAAAATGTTTAATTTTTCTTTGATTCGTCTTTCCTCTTATAGTTCCGTGACGAGACTCAAGTGAGGGTAACAAGAAGACAATGAGATTCACCTTGCAATCTAAATGTATACAGAGCACACTGTGCTCCTCTTCTATTTTACATTTCATGTGGACAAATTTTGTCCAGTGTTTGTGAATCTCTTAAGCACAGTACATGTGAAATTCCTCTTTTTCCACATGAGAATGAAAATGTCTCAACTCCTTCTCCCAGACTGAGTGATGCTTTATTCCTCCCTTCATGACGACCCGTTCGGTCTTACTGTAGAGCTGTCCGTGGTGCTGAGATTTTCCACCGCTGCCTCCATTCTGATTTGACCACCCGCCGACACCATCTTGGCTCCAATTACACAGAAAGCATTCCAAAGTGGGCGAGCCAGTGCTGTTTTATCACCTTGCTTGCTCATTGTTGTGGGAAATGCTCACAGAAAGCACATTTGGCTTGAAATATGCCCACGTTTGCTCGTCCTTGGCTAAATGTGCTGCCGCATGTTAACCAGCCGCAGAATGTAGGTGGTCATCTCATTTGTGTAATTGCATTTAAAAGCACACTTGCCTTCTCATTGGATGAGTAGAAATATAATGCCCGAATTTGCCGAGAGCAAGCTTTCTGCTGTGTGAAGTAATAAGATAAGAGAGTTGTTGGCGCAAAATCAAAAGTGACATCACCTGATAGGCGAAGATGCATCCGTCCTGGGAGCTATAAAAAAATCAGACGGCAACATGAAGAGGCTAAATGGCGTTGTTGCATGTCAAACTAAACCCGTGAGCGAAAGGTAGGATCAAAAACGTCAGGAGCTCTGCAAAAGTAATGAAGCTTCTGAAAAAAGACACGGAGATAAAAGCATAGCCAAGGTGAGAGGATTATCGCAGGGCAGGATGGGATGCAGAAAACACTACAGCACAGAATGCGTGTGTGTGTGTGTGTGTGTTTGTGAGAGAGAGAGAGAGTAATGTAGAGGGGTTGAGGAGGTAAGACTGGGCAGGGAGGTTAAGTGAATTCCATCAGTGTGTTCTGTCTGAGGCAGAATCACAAAGTGCAGTGAAGTATGACTGCACCACTACAGTATGCACACACACACACACACACACACACACACACAATCTAGACACTACAATCAGTTCAAAGCCAGTAAAGGTCTATCTACTGTACTGTATGTGTCTAGATAGAGAAAGGGGGGCAGCTATAGTTTCACTTAAGAGGATAAATATCGTTAGGTTCTACGACTTCTTGAGTAATTTGTTCATATAAAAGCAAAAGAAATATTCACGCTTGCTCACTTTACTGCAGAAGAGCGTTTAAGTAGCACCTGATGAAGGATCATGAAAGAAATCTGTGCATTGATTTTCCATAATAAGGGAAAACAGGAGCTGTCAGCAAGGTGGAGACCTACTCTAAGTCAAATCTTAAGTCCTTCCTTCAGGTTTCTGAATGCTGACCAGTAACACATAAATCTGTGTTAATAGCTTGACAAAAACTTAAAGGGGCATTCCAGCAATTTAGCTTCACACTTTCATTAAGTTGGGTTACACATAAGAGACAGATTTAAAAAAAGAATGGTCAAAATCAAAGCAGCAGAGAATGAAATATCCTGACTTTTAGTTCCTAGTGTGGTTCAAGCTCTAAAAATACTGACTCTTACAATTCCCATAATGCAGCTGAGTATCATCTGTGTTTATAAGTCCAAGCTTGGTCTTGAGACTTCAAATTTGTGACTTACAGTACAGGGTTTTTCTGCATTTTCTTTATTTCAACAAATCCCACTGATCGAGTCAAGTCTCACATTTTAACAAAGAAAGTCTGAAATCAAGTCTCAAGTCGTTTGGGGATCAAGGTTTATATTTGAAAAATGTGTTTTTTCAAAGCTGTGTGTTAGTAGCAAAGCTGACAGCAGGTCCTCTCAAGGCCTAATAATTGAACATTCAAGTTGTCTGATGCTGTGTGCCACTTTCTCATTCATGCCTTTTCAAGTTAAAAATTTACATTTATTCATTTGGAAAATGCTTTTGTCCAAAGCATTTAAATGAGCCACAGTTGATCAAGGAGAAGCCTTCCAGAATAAGTACCGCAACACTTTGTTTCAAATTCCACCTTACACAAGTGCCACAAGGCTAAGGGTGCATGAAGCAACACTTAAGTGCAAAGCAAATCATTTTTTTTAGAGAGGGAGAGCATATTAGGAGAGTTGGAGGAGGTAAGATTTGAAGCAGGATTTCAAGGATTTCAAGAGTTGAATGGGTTAAGGACTGAGATTTCTCTAAGTAATGGTAGAACTCTTCATTGGCAGGTAAATCTAAAATTGTTGAATAGTGAATAGTTTTCACACAATAATCTTAACTCACGGTCCATTTACTGGCTTTTGCTGGAGCTTTCAATTGCATCTCACGGGTTTAATCAACAGTAGGTTTTATTGTTATCATGTGACCTAAGTATGGAACTTTGGTCATGCTAAAGGCCAATTCATGCTCTCCGCTTCCATCTGGCTGTGAGGGTCAGTGTAACGTAAATTTCATATCCGCGAGGGTCCACGTGGCCCCCTCTATGGACACTTTAACACACAGCCCAAAATTTGTGACCACGCAGACTAAACGCACAGCAAGCAAGCAAACTGTGCATGTGCTAGAAAAGCAAACAGGAATGCCTGTCTGATCTACTGTACATACTGTATTCCTGTTCTCATTAAGCCGTCGCTTTTCTTTTTTCTCATTGTTCAACAACATATAGGAACTCCTCAGCTGCATTCAGACTGAAAACAGCCCTGTGTAAAACAATACAAGGGGCTGTGTTGGTGTGAGCATGTTGTTTAAAGGGCTGTTGAGACAGTGAAATACGATCCAGCCAGTCTAGTTGGAGTAACTGATTATTGCATTTAAAGGCTGATCAGAAAAACACTGCACAGCGGTTTGTAATACTGACAGACTGGATTTTACAGCTCTGGAAAGATTTCACGCTGTAGCCCTGTTTACTAGTGCGCACATGTGGAACCCGTCTGTGTCCATGGACCCCTGAAAAGTATGTATGGAACCGTGTCCCGTGTGTCAGTCCACAGCTGTACGCAGAAAACATGAATTGACCTTAACAGTGCTCTTCTCAAGGAAGGTCAAGTCTAAGCAATGTCCGAGTTTAGTCTCAAGTCCTCATTTTTGTGACGTAAAGGCCCGTTTTCACTGTGTGATTTTGGGCTTATTGAGATCAAAGTTGACAGTCGTGAGAGAAAGGTGGTGAAATCTTTGGCCTTCAATCCAAAACAGTGCTCCTAGATCTTGTGTGGATTTGGAGCTTTGGCGACCAATGACAGCCTGCGGCAAAATTCTGACAGTGTCGGAAATTCTCACTGGTGATATAACACACGTCTATAAAGCAACCGATCAGAATATGACATGAAATGACAGAATACAATGGATGGCTTTGCTGCCTTTTCAAAACATAGGACTGTCACAGATGGATGACGCAAGCTCTGTTCTTATATACTTTTTTCTATTTACAGTACATCATAGCACTATGAGTCACCTCGCCTTCATCACGCAATCTGACATCCTTCAAACTGATAGTCCAAGTCTTAGGTCTACAGCTCTGTTGAGTCTTTTTCACAGTCAGAGTGTGACATGAGGGGAGAGATAATGAAAAAAAGCCGCTATAATGAATTGAAGGGAGACATTTGCCATCTATCATGCTCTGTGTTATCCAAGGAAATCCATACAGTCCATTCTTTACTCAGCATCCTCTATTAAAGATGACATGTTGTGTCTGTTATTTAATCAGCTCTCCTCTCATTGTGGATGATTGCTTTAGACAACAATCTACCCCCAAAGCAATCTAAAACCACTGATGGCACTGTTAACCCACTCAGTCTAACACACACACACACCTCTGACTGCTTCCTGTACAGCTGACTGTAAGTAAACCAATTAATGCAGCTCTGTGTGTCTCCAGGGAAACGGACAGTCAGGACCACCTGTGAATCTGTGGCCTGTGTGTGTACGCATGTATGTGTGTGACAGTGTCGGGAGGCGAATCCCCATGAGGATGAACAGATGTACTTGTCTGTGAAGTAGAAGACGAGCGCATGTTTCCAGACACATACACACAAACACGCACGAAGAGTGTGTGTGATAAGTGATGGTTCACTAATAAAAGCCCCTCACTGGTGTTTTTAGTCAATTTATGTGTTGTTTGTGTGTGTGTGTGTGTGTGTGTGTGTGTGTGTGTGTGTGTGTGTGTGTGTGTGTGTGTGTGTGTGTGTGTGTGTGTGTGTCAACTTGTTTTCCTGTTGATTTCTAAATCATGTGAGGTGTTGAATCCAGTCACAGGTGTCTTCTGGAGGTGGATGGTATGCATGTAAATGTGTGTGTGTGTGAGTTTACATTAATCACATATGCAAATGGCTGTTTGCACGTGCTATATGACATTTTCAACAGATATACTGTGCGTGTGTGAATTTGCTTGCCTTCACACCTCCTCTAACTGTGCATTAATGACAGGCCGAACCACCTTGTGAGAGCTAGAGTGCAGATGTGTGGGCTCTGTGTTTGTATATGCGGCTTTAAATTATAATTCCAGCTTATCTTATTTTCACACGTTTCAGTATTCTTGCTGTGTTCCCACATAAGTACGATTACTTAGGAGTCTAAAATATTATCATGACTGATAGAAATGATGGCCAAAACTAGGGAAAAAAAGACCAAAGTTACAGTAAATCTGAATTAACTTAACAGTCTGCCCATGTTTGTTGTGGATATAAGATTTGACATTTATAGCATCACTTTCACAAATAACATTGCAGATTTGCAGTAAGAGGCTAAATTAAAACACACTCACCTTCAGCCTCTCTCTCTCCGTCTCTTTAATACCATTCTGAAATAATTTAATGTCTCCCCACCAGAACATAAAACCCACTCTTTAAATGAACCTTACACTTGAACTGATGGTGTAGCTCTGCCAGTAAACATATCAATAATCCTATTCCTTACAAGTAAAAGTAGCTTTCAATCTTGGCTGCAACACATTGATATATTACAAGAACTGAATAGCAAAACTCCAAAATGGTTCACATGTAAAAAAAACAAAATGTTCTTGCATCCTGGTTGTGCTGCCCTGGGAACATTTTGTAAATATAAAATCTTTTTTTATCAATTAAAAGTTAATTATACAATGGGTGATAATTGACCTTATTTGCAGTTGGATGTGTCCTGACATGTTTTACACGCCCATGAGGAAAATGCTCTTTGGACAACAGGGGATATTTTTTTGTTCTAGTACCCACAGTGGCCACTGGAAGCTAACTGGCAGCAATGAAGTCACTGTGACGTCACCCACTGGTTTGCGACTGACCAGCGATTTGACCATCACCATGTTGGATTTTTGGAGCAAGAAGTGACCATACTTAGACAAAAGGGTGGAGTTGACCATAGCGCTAGCTGCTAGCTTGGTTAGCACGTGCATTTACAATCTATGGTTAACAGTGATAATGGTAATGCTAATTTTCGCTGGCGAAAAACAAGCCTAAAACCGTTAAAACAAAATGTACTCACCAGAAAAACTGATCATCCGACTCATAGATGGGTCTTTTATTACAATCAAACGCTGAACAAGACTTTTAGGCGACCACAATTTTACAATTAACTTTAGTGAACTGAAAACACACTGTGAAACAGCAGCAGCTACACCTATACACAATGGTTACATTACATAAGCAACGTTGTCGCCGTGGTAGTGACTTGAATCACAACGTAGCAACGCCCTAAAGCATACGCTGCTTTATCGTATATTTTAGTCTAAATGGGACCATAATTTACAAAATGAACATCATGCTGTATTTAAGAAGACTTGAAACTAGCAATTGAGACCATAAACTTGTGAGGAAACAGTTTACTGAGGTAATAAATCAAGAGAGAAGTAGGGTCATTTTCTTATAGACTTTCATACAATCTGACTTCTTTTTGCAGCCAGTGGAGTCGCCCCCTGATGGCCATTAGATAGAATGCAGGTTTTTGGCACCTCTGCATTGGCTTCATTTTTCAGTCCCGGAGGTTACCGCTTGGTCTTGCTACACCCATGTTGCAAACTGTCTATTCATGTTGTTAGTTAGTTTGGTTGTGTCCAATTGTACTGGAGTGGGAGAAGAAGCATTAAAATATCCAACATTGCCTATTTCATCTATGCCTTATGGTGCTTTTGTAAATAATTTGCATTCTAGGTGACAAGCTGAACTTCAAAGTTCATTCCTAACCTTTGAAACAGAAGTTGAGAAGAAAATTTCACCACAAGGTCCATTTATGCTTATTTGTGTGTATTGGTGGCATGGTTTGAGTGGAGTAAAAGTGGAGTAAAAGTTAAGTAAAGGTTACTTGGAGTGAATTTTTATTGTTGCTCTTTTTCACCTCTATCATCAATTGGCTATGATGTTATTGTACAACCATAATTGTGGTCATTTAACACAAGTTGGTAACTATTCTGTAATGAGCTATCATGTCTAATGAAAGCATTTCTTCAACTATATTTTTCTTGGTGAATTTAGGTTCTTGGTTTATATAATGCATTGTAAATCTTGAATGCAACTATTCACATCTTATGAATTCTTGAATTGTATAGCCCTGGTTATCCTGAGAAAACTATGTGCAATGCATCCATATTTTAATCTAATAAGAGACTTTGAGAGGCAGATAAACTGAAAAAGTATGGTATAATTTTTCTGGCCTGGGACTAAAAGCATTTACCAGGCTTTTTCAACCACTAGACCACCTTCCTTGCCCGCAGCTCTCCAGACGAGATCCCCCCATCACACCTACCAGTCTGTGTGGCTAAAGTGGCAGATAATCAAATCAATCCTCCTTCTTCTCCCTGCTGGGTTGCTGCTTCCGGAGCATGATGGATGCGCACCTTCATTTCATTTAAAAGCAGTTTCTCCTCATTTCTCAACACTAAGGCAGAATTTGCAACAAGCAGTGCCAACAACAATACTTCAATCAACGCCGCTTAGTCATGTTCGATCAATAGCCTTTCAGAATTAGGAAGTGTGGACGAAATGTTTAAGCGTGACTGTGATGTTGCTCTAAGTGCAGCTGTAAGTGGGGTGTCAGCAATAGCTCCTAATTACCATCCTCAAATTATAGTATTCACTCCTTCCTGACAACCAGCAAATTTAATTGCCCCATTAGATACAACTCAAACATCTAAGAAGTGATTTAAGTCAATATATGATTTGAACCCAAGACAGCCATATTAATGTGTATAGAGCATGTTGGCACAAGGCTGTAAGATCTTAAAAATCTGATTTTGGAGCTGGTGATGTTTTTCAAGTTACCACAGGTCAATATTTTGCAAGCTACCTGTACAGCATGTCACTACTGCTTTCCTTGATATGTACCACTATACATTAATCACCAACTCCTTTTATCTACACTTCATGGTTTTGGAAGACTGGTCTGTAAAGTGTTAGGACAAGATTTAACTTTAAATAATCCCTGTGAAGAGTATTGGGTTGTTATAGCAGCAGCAAAAACAAAAAAAAAAATATGTAAATGGACAGAATTCATGGCTTTTTGTAGACTTTGATGATGAGCCGCACCAATCATACTTCTCCAATGAACAGGAGACAAACTGTTTTAATAAATAATTTAAAAACAATCCAGGAGCTGATATGGTATGGAAATTAGCTTGAGATCATTCTGCCAGATACACCCACACACACACATATACACACACAAGACGGCTAATTATTTTGGCAGTCACATGCAGGGATGAGACCAGGAGATCAAAAAGGGTCACGTAGACTTCCCATCATCTCATTATCATTAAGTTGTTTAGTAGAGATTTCCATCCGATCTGCCTTTTACTCAACTTTGGACTTTGGTTTGGTCAATTCTAAATGTAATGCAGATTGATTAAAGCAGCTGTTCATTTAATCACTTTAAAGATTTCAGTCTTTTTCAATCCTTCCTTTGATTTATTACCACATCTTTAGAAGACATTTCTATTAGGAGCTCTTTATCCCAACTGGTCCTAGGCTGTTTGTCAGTGCCTTCCAAAACAACCAATATGACCATTACAAAACCGATTAAATAGAGTGCTTTCTGATCTACTGCCTCTATCGTTGAGCTTTGGTTAAGTTTAAGCAACTAAAACTACTTAGTCATGGCTGAGAAAAGTTTGTGTTCATGGTTAAAAGCAACCATTCACATTCACTGCTGGTAGGAGACTGAATTTGAACCAGTATGTCAAACTCAGACTTCATATGCCCAACTGTCAAACCAATCCTCCTGTGTGTGCAACTCACACTGGTTGCATGGCTTATCGTTGTGCCATTTGATGCATGTCAAGTGTGGCACATGTCAGCACCATCCCAGTAACCCAAGGAACTGCCTAGGAAGATACAGAATACTCATGATATAGGTAGGAATCAGGGTGATGGATGAGCATGAACCATAGTTCATGTCATGTCACAGACCTGCAATTGTTGTTCACTTTTTTTAAATAAATAATGGCCACATGGGGGCAGCACAACATGCTGTAACCCAAGATTGACATATTTTAACATAATCAAAGTGTTGTCTTCTAAAGTTGTGATGGCAATCGTGTTAGCAGTTTCCCATTTACACATCCAACACACATGGAGCAACATTAGCTTTCATTTGGAGTCAAGTTTATGGCCTACTGATCAATACTTTGACTGTCTATTGTTTGGTGTTGTGCAGGTAGTGTACATTGGGTTGATTGGAACTTTTTCACTAAAAGAAGGCTGTTGAGAGTCGTGAGAGTGAACAAACAGAAAGTTGCAGGGCATAAAACCAAAACAATGAACTAAAAGACATTAGAACGTTTCATTGGGGATAACCGCAGAGTTGGATGTTAATTCTCTGTGGGTTTGTTTGAGCAACACCTTTCCCATTATAAATAGTAATTTTTTCAATTGTTAATATGAAATACTGATTAGAGTAGCTTTTTTTTGCTGACAACAGTTTCCTTCAAATATTTTTGACTGATTGCAAACTGGTACCCTTCTTTTTTTAAAGGTATAGTTCATTTTCAATAATGTATAAACACAAGACCAAACAAATACAGTTGTAAGTATACAGCAACTAGTAATGGAAGCACAACTGAGACTTGAGCGCATGTAGCAGTTCTGAGAGGTCACAGTGGAAAGATGTCATAAATAGTACCTGTAGTATTTTTGATTAGTATTTATCACACAATTTCTCCCTGAAGGAACACTTCTTAACCTCAAATATCCACAAGAGCTTTTTCCATGTTTCAAACAGTGCATAAGAGAATTCACACTGAAGTCATCTTTACCCACCTCTGATGGCAGGGGTTTGATTTCAGTATCTAAGCCAAAGGCTATACTGACAGTTTGAGTCTGTCCCTGAACTCTGGTTCAGCTGCTTCATGCTGCTCCCTGTGGACTGTCCGCTAGATTTCAAAGATAACTCCAACAAACCCTGACCTCAGCTCACCCACAGCCACTCAGGTAGACACACAGTCCTGTCCAAACACACACACACACACACACACACACACACACACACACACACACACACACTCACTCAACAGCTGCAAACACAGCAACAAGGCTCGACCTGCACAGTTACACATGCTTGTATCTACTGAGCTTGTGCATGTAATTGTTCAATATTTCCCTCGTTGCCCAGGACTGGTAGGTACACTCATTCTTCATAAGTATAGAAACATGAACACACACACAGACTCACTTTCTCTCTCTCTCTCTCTCTTTCTCCCTGTCTGAGTGCCCTCTCCATCGCTCTGCCTCTCTTAGTTAGGGCTGAAGAGGCTTTTTGTAGCCCTGGAATAAGAAGCCTTTCACAGTGCAGCTGACAGAGAGCACCCATGAGGGAGGCTGCATGGGTCTGGGCTGAGTGCAAGGTGAGAGGGCAGACATGCCCAGGGTGTCTGATTGGATTAGGTTCTGGGTGAAAGTGTGGTGGGATGGGGTCGCTGAGAGGTGAACACATTGGCTCCGGGGACGATGTAGCACCGGCAGGATAGACAGGATGTCATGACAGACGGGGCCTGGCGGGTTGGAACATGGCGAGACACGGTGAGGCTGAGGGAGGGGAGGGATTAGGTGGTGGTTGATGAAGGTTGGAGAGTGTTTTAGTGAATTACATGTGCATACGGATGTCGTATTGAGGGGATGTTTGCATTTTGCTCTGCAAGCAGCAGGATTTGAAGACAGCAATGTCTATTGTTTGATTCCTCAATTCAGCACCTTGTTCAGGAAGAATATATCTCTACAGATGGTCATGAATTTGCTGTAGTGCATTCATCTGTTAAAGGGTTTAAGGCGTGTACCCACAAGCACGATTTGTGACATCACAACTAGTTTGGCGCCAATCATGGTCCAGTATTTAACTTACACAAGTGTGATGTGGAAAGTTGAAGCCTCCAGTGCACAAACACTGAGAATTGATTTTTCAGTGAAGTAGGAGACATCCAGCAGGAAAACTTTTGAAATTAAATATATTTGCATATGACTTCTGGATTTTTCAACGAGGGAGAGGGAGGAGATGTTATTTTAAGAATTCTTTACTCGTTAATTTAACTTTTTTGGGCAAAAACCGCATCAGACACAAATGATTATTTAAAGAGTATTTTCATATGTCTTAAAACATGTATGGAGGGTGTATTTAATGTTTTAGGCAACCTCCTATTTGTGCTCCCTGGAGGATGAAGCCTTTCACTTTTGGAAACTTCCTTCTATAGGGAGAGCTTTAGGACAGTTTACTGTTTCTCATAATCTTAATTTTACAAAGCATTTTCAGGCTGTCAAGGGGATAAATTGTTAATTCACTCATTCTAAGGTTTACCTGTTTCTGTTTACTACTTTCTATTATCTCTGTGTTGTAACCAGCTGACTTGAAGACTCTCTACCATTGAGTAACTCACATGATGTCAAAGAACTCCTTTGATAGAGAAGGGATCTACGATGCATGTAAAACTGTCACTTTGGAAATAAATGTTGCATCTGGCTTCTTTTTTATTGATAAGTTGAAGATATGAACGGACCAATCACAGTAAAAAGAAGTGACTTCACTTCTCTGCCTCAAATTCCCCTGGTACAGTACTGGGCTGTGAGAAAATGATGGCGCAATAGAGACCACTGGACCAAAAAGACGTTTCCCTACAAACGATCATTTCAACAGAAATGGCAGTAAAACAATTAACAAATTTGTCACAACAGTGTCACAGCTTCTCTGAAATTATGCCTGGTAACACAATTTAAGCCACAGGGTCCAATTAAAAGTAAAAAGTGTCAAAGAGCTGAAAGAGTAAATTATTTTTGTGTCATTTGTGTTTGCGCAGGGTCATCTGGCTCACTGAGGGGAGTCAATGATCACACACTATCCAGCATAACAGAAAGCCTGGAGATTTTTTAGGTATATGCACCCAAAGAGCAACATTCAGTGAAATCATCAGTTTTTCATGAATCACAACTTGGATTTGGGCAAGTTCAATATAAAAATATTTGTAAAGTTAACATGTCAGTGCCTGCATTTCTGTCTTTCATCTTCTCACATCTTTAATTGTCAGTGTGAGCCACTGTCTCTCCTCAGATACTACTGAGTCAGCTCCTGCTCCTCTTTCATTCTGGCCTTGTTTTTATTGGATTCTATATTCTTTTATCCTCCCTCCACTTCACTCCCAACTGCTTGTTTAGGAGTCATCGGAGAGTTGGGTTTGGCCATCAAGGGTAGGGACTGTGCCATGGTCAGAGGCCAGACAAACTGGAGAATATTAAAAAAGCAGAGATTTATAGGCCAAGGTGTAGTGCTGACGGGCTTAATAGACTGCAGATGTAGCTGGGCGGGAGACGACGGTTTTACTCGGCCCGCACACACACACAGATGTGAACTTTTGACTTGACACATGCAATAACCTAAAATAGAAATGTGTGGTCAAGGGTTAATGCCCTCTAATACTGAGATTATGTCATTTTAGATCATGTTAAGGTACAAAACTTGCCTGTACTGTAAATGTTTTACTGTCTACTTACTGTCAGGGATACAGCTGTAATGATTATGAATGGTCACAGTATGTAAGTAAGTGTTGATAGTTCTTTAATCATCCCTCTGTTGGGGAATTTGAATAACAATATAAGCAGTGGGCAGTGTTTCCCCTGGGTTGGGCGGGGGGGTTAGAAGGCAGCTACACATTTCTCCGTTTTCTATTTATCCGTTTAGCGTTGTCAGGCTAGGCTAACCCATTGTTGCAACTTTAGAGCTAACCCCCTTCACTTTTCCAGCAGTTGGAGAAACAACAGACATGACTTTTCATGGTCTTGACAAGCTGCAGCATTTATTAACTGACACGATGTAGCCTGTACTGTACATTTACTGCCAGACTGACAACTTTCTGCTAACCTTTTCCTCTGCTCCGCTCGCATTCACCATTATTTTTCTGCCGCTCGCTTAACCACTTACTTGCTTACGCTCTGCCCTATTCCTTAGAAGGAGTTACGCTACCTGCAGTTTCCCAGGCAACGACAGAGACGTTAACCCACGTTTCGAGACAGCGCTGTTTAGAGGCTCCCAAACGCCATTGATTTGCGAATGAATGGGTATTTGGCGTTATTTTTTACATTTAAAAAATTATTTTTTGGCCTGGCGGCCCGCCAGGCCTCTACTCTTATAAGGGAAACACTGAGTGGGTATGCAAACACATATGACAATTAGGCTACTTCAATTAAATGTGGTTGCCCAGGCTGCATACCAAGTCACTGACCCCCCGGTGTCCACTCTCAGTGTCTAGTGTAAAAATCCTGGACGAATGGAAAAAGTTAAAGAGAGGACAACAAGCTGCCAGAATGTGGAGAGCTTTATTAATGTGGAGGAAAGAGCCAAGGGCTGCATTAGAAAAAATACAGATAGACAGCATTTGTTATAATTATATTTCTTTTTTGTGTCATTTGGGCCTGTGAGTGGTAATTTTTTGTTTGGGTTCTGGCATTTCTACTGGAAAATGTTTGAAGAATAACACCTGACATGAAGAGCAGTGATAGTTTGATGGTGGCTGGACTGAAGAACTTAATAGCATGTGAGTATGACTATCAGCGACTGTCTGATATCAAACAGTCTCTTGTTGATCTCAGGATGAATTGAACTTTTCTTTTAGTGTCAACATCAGGTCAAAATTTAAATTTTTCCAACACTTTGTTTATGACCAAACACCTGCAAAACTAATGACAATCCCATCAGCCTCAGTTTTACTTTATGTTGTTTGTAGTGCTAATTAGCAAATGTTCGTATACTAACACGCTACACTAAGATGGTGATCATGGTGAACATTCCCCATGATCAGCCTCACAGAGCTGCTAGCATAACTGTTGATTTTAAGTTACATATTCTTGACAGCTTGTCTTGTAGAAACAAAATTATACACAGAAAATCTGGGGAGAAGTACCGTTCCAGTGTAGGAATACTGATTGATTTTCAGGGTTCTAGGTAAAATAGGTTAGAGGAGTGTATGTGTGGGAGGGCTCAACAGGGGCCCACAGCTCATTTTAGCCCCCGGGTCATGTAGCAAGCCGTGACAGCCCTGTCTTGTTGTATGCAATGTGAATGATGTGTGGGCTTTAAAAACACTGCCACTGGTTGCCTTTGGGAAGCCCTTCATGAATTTTTAATATTTCACAAATATACACAACGATGCAAAAATATATAACCACATTTGTAAGCTTGTTATATAACACCTTAAACTGTTTTGGTCTTAAAAAATGACCGTCTTTGATTAACCTCATCTTTCTATCTCACCCTCCCACCACCTTCCTCGCTTTATCTTTCTATGCCTTTATGTCCCTGCTTCTATCCCTTTTCACAGCCTTCCACTGAGAACTACCGTATAGGCTCATTGTGTATGAGTGGGAGTTATGGTAAAAGAAGTTATATTGAAGAGATTACATCTTCCAGCTATGTGTGCTATAAAATGAATTAAGTGACACAGACAGATAGAGAGAGCTGAGAGAGAAAGAGTGAGATCACAGAGGAAGAGAAACAGAGAGAAAGAGTGAGTCATAATGAAACCAAAGCAGTCTTGGTTGTCATCCAGTTTAAGTAGTTTAAAAATGCGCTTTTTGTGCACAGCTTTGGCTGTTTTTGTTAAAAGTCATATCTATAACTTAAAAAAAATTGACATTAAAAACGTATGTAAGTCACAGCAGAAACGATAGATGGACCCGGAGACAGCAGGGAATAACTGAGCAGTTTGTGATCGCACTGTACTCGCTGGCTGTCTTGGCTCGGACCTCAGGCAGGATCTGTAACCCAGCAGGCCAATGGGAAAAGCCTCTCGGCCAACAAGTCGCCAGGAAGCCATCGCTATCCATTTCACAATTAAAATATGCTGAGGGGGAGCTGGGCTTGGCTCAGTTGGGGGGTCCGAATGCCTGAGCTCACATTCGTCTTCCAGTCAGCAGGGGGAGAGAAAGCATTGAGCTAAGAGGATTAGCCCAAATCCTTGCTGATTTTTCTTTTTCTGCAGGTTAAAGAGGAGCCAAATCAGAGCCAAATGCCCCAGCCGGCCGCCAAATGAGCATTATGCAATCTCTCCCTGATTGTCTAGGGTTTCGGGGCTTTTTGTTTCCCTGAAAGGCTTCTTGTTCAGAGATGAAAACCAAATGATACGGGGGTCGCAATAATGTGCCTCAGATCACCTCAGCCATACAGATGAGTGCTTTCAATGATGATCTTCAGTTTTCTACGAAGTCAAATCTCCGTGACAGACGGCAACAATTCATTCATGCTTCTCCCTGCGCTGTGTAGATGCCTCTGGTGAGGAAGTGGAGCCCAGGCTCTTTCAGCAGCAATCCCCATCAGCCTACATCCACTTAGAAGTGAACATGCTGTCCTCCCTCTTAACTTTGCTTCCCTCCCCCCTCTCTGAGGCATTAAGGATGCTGAGGGGGGAGAGGCATTAACCTTGATGTCTCTGAGTGTCTGCGCTCTATCTGTGCAGGGCCAAAGGCCATCAGGGAGAGCAAGAGAAATAACCAAAACTAAAAAAGGACAAAGCCGGGAGGGAGAATATTATGAATACATAAAGGAGAAGTTGGTATAATTCTGTAGTCATATCATATTTGAATGATCCCTGCGGCTCATCTGGGTTGTTAAAATAACAACAGGAGAGGCAATACAACAAAACATGTAAATGAGAAAAGGTATCAGTGTTGGGACTGCTCTGTAGAAGGCGCCTTTCAAGAACTCTAAAGTTGAATGGACACATAAATTACACATCCAACCTTACCTTAATTTTCTTTGTCTAACAACGTGTGTATCATGGTGTATGTAATCTACACACTCCCTTACTGCTGCCAATACAATTATCAAATAATCTGTCAGTCCCAAATGAGCTGGCTCCCTCCTAAAGGTCTGGTTGAGGCTCTCTGGAAGGGACGACAGCTGAAAAGGAGTCAGTGCCCTCTGCAGGTACTGGGAGCAACCAAAAGCAGGGAGTATGTGGATTTTACAAAATGCTAATTGTTCCTACAGATCTGAGGTGCTTCTCCAATGTTCTCACGGTGACAATGCTAACATGCTGATGTTTAGCAGGTATAAGGTTTACCATGTTCAGTTTAGCGTGTTAGCATACAAACATTTGCAAATTAGCACCAAACACAAAGTACAGCTGAGGCTGATGGAAATGTTAATATTTTCGCACGTAGGCTGTTCCATCTCAATCAATCTGTCCAATAGTTCTTGTGATTTTAGTCAGAACCAAATTGGTGGACCGAGTCACTGAGCCACTGAAGTTAACATATTTGTTTAACAAGCAGCTGCCTACAGTTTGGAGGTATTTACTGATCATCTCAAGTTATCTTAGCCCTTAGCTGTCCTAAACTCACAGTGAACTCTGAACAAAACCTATGTGATTACCAGTGGACAACTAGCTGGTTAATGTGAAACATGTAAATAAGACAACTTTGGACACTTTTGGAAAACTTGAGCTGGTGCTGCCCAGCTCTCAAATGTGTCAAAGCAATGAAGCATCAGGGGGATTAGTAACTGTATTATAATCACTGAATGTTGAAATTTCCTACACTACTTGAACATAATCACATTACTGTAATTGTTACAGTACACTGACTATAATCACAAATAGTGTTATGTAGATTTATAAGAAATAACAGAAAATTTATACATTTTTATGTGTTTCAAATTAGCTGAAGTGTGTTGGTCTGGAATTGGAGTCAGTCTGTTACCGCGCATTAAAATGTTGATTTTGCATCTTAAAAACAAGTTTATATTAGATAATTTCACTTGATTCCGAAGTAAAAACACATGTTTCCAATTCAAATATTCTTGTTTCAAGAGGTTTCTTGGAGCAGCAGGGTGGTGATCTGCTTTGTTCCAGAATGTTCACTTTCCACAAACCCTTTGAAACTGATTGAACAGCAGTAAAAATGACTGGCAAGATTTAAAGAGAAAAAGTTTTATCATCTGAACAAATGTCTTAATGAGGAGAATATTTTACAGAATGAAATAAAAAGTCAGACTGATTTTACAAACACTATTTGACCCTGTGTGGTAGGTTGATTGGATATGAAATTCTCCAAATGGCTCTCAATCAGCCCAAGTATCTCTGATGTGCAGTTTTTTCCTAACTCAGAAGCCTCTCTCATATCAATTTAGTCAGTCGACTTTAATGGTTTATTGAGGCAGGGAGGGTTTTTATCCAGAGCTGCTGCTGAAGAAAGAGAAGCCACTAATGCATCGGGCATATGGAGATGAAGTATTGAGTTAGAAAGAGAGGTTGAGAGCTGCCATGGATCGTAGAAATAAGAGAAATGATGATGATGTCCCTCGTGCAATAATTATTATTCATATTCAATGTAATATTGAAGCTGGGAGACACTGTGTCACATATCACTACGTCCTTTATTCCAGAAAGGAATAATGGAAAAGGAACTGACTGAAACAAATACGAATTCACATCCAATTGAAGCCACTGATGGGCTTCTATGGAATACTGTTAATTTTGTTAATGAAAAAATTTGTTCTTCAATGACCTTTTTTCCATGACTAAGACGAGACAATGACGAGACAGCACCGGACGTCATTAAACACTAACTGTGACTACATCCACATGCAATATTGTTGACGAAAAAGACTAAAATAAAAACTTTACCAAAATCTCTTTATTTTCGTTAACAAGAAAGAGGAAACAAAATATCATAGAATGACGGGAGGCGTAGCCTGAGCAGCACGTTAGCAGAGCAGCAGCTGCTGCGATTGCTCCGCCCGTGTGTCTACACTGGAGGCGTTCAGGTGCAGTGCTGAGTGTACGTCACCCACGTTTGGAAGCACTCAGAGCCCAATACACATGACTGTAGTTACACACATAACATAGACACCAGGTCATGTTTATGTGTATATAGTGTGAGTGAAATGCGAGCCATTATGCGGCTCGCGTAGACAGCTGTAGTGATTAAAATAGCAACGTATAATGTTACCTTTCATTATGGTTGTTGTTACTCTAGAAAACCTTACCTTGTTTAACCTGTTATACTGATGCCATGTGAATTAGTTTGCTATACATATACATACATATAAAGTACATATACTATATATTTTTTTAATACAAGCTGTATGCACTTGGTGTGTGTACAGTATTCTTTTCAAATTTATTTGGCTTAACACTTTTATATAAGTTTGTCATGTACTTTTGGCAACCAAAAAAGCAGTTTCAAAACATTTTATTGTCTGTACAGCTCTCATTGCTTTATAATAGTTTTAAAGAGAGTATTGGGCCCCAGTTGTTGAATCGTATTGGTTCAAAAAAATATGAAAATCAGATCAGACACTTTCTGGAAGGCTGCGTTCTGAATCATTCAACCTGTGTTTTTCATCAGATAATGATAAGATACAATCTTATATGAAATAAGTTGGACTAAAATGACAAAAACATTATTGGTTTTGGTGTGCCAAGATTGACTGAAATGTTTAATATAATCTGATGGCTAAAAACAACTAAAATGTCAACAGTTTTCATTGACTAAAACTATACTAAAATAAAATGGTTTTCTTTGACTAAGATAAGACTAGAATGCCCAGACTTTTAGTCAACTGAAACTCGACTACAAAAAAACAGAATGAAGTTGACTGAATATGATAAAAACTGACAAGGACATTTAACACAGGACTAAAAAAAATAGCTGACAAAATTAACACTACTATGGAAGTTTATTAAAAGGTAGTATTGTATTTGATTCTGATCTGGTTCTGTCTGCAGCTTTCTCACCCAGTCCTTCTCTCACACTCCCAGACAATGAACACAAAAAAAACACAAAGTGAATATGTGTGTGTCACCATGGGAGGTTTCACACTTTCAGCGCATTTACAGCTACCAGACACACACAAACACATAAACAGATTTTCTATGCATACACACACATGCAAACACAAAGGCACACACCATGTACGTAAGTAAACTCATACATACACGCACACACTACACACATATGTACATGCACACAACCTGCATACAGTACAAACACAAAGATAGATAAAGCTTTGGATACACACACAATAACTTGTAAGTAGGATCAGTTCTGGGATTCGTTGACTATAAGACTATATCACTATATAACTATACTTATGTTATACTCATAGGATGGGAAAGCTACTATTCAAGCTCAATTGATTTCTGCGTCATGTCTGGCTGTCACATTGTGCCACTTAAGGTAAAATCTAGATTCATTCCCTTTTTCAAGCTGTGGAAAATAGAGAGAGCCTGCTGTCAGTCACATTGGGTGATTGTTATCTGCAGGCAAGCCAGCCTAGCTCTGTGACAATGCAAGGGAAAATGAGTGTGTAGCAAAATGCCATTTTTAGGCAGAAACAAAAACTGGTAATTCTCCGATGGAAGCTGGAGTTCAAATCGCCAGCTATTTTTCATGAAACATGTCATAACACATCATCGTTTCCTACCATGATCTATGGGTCAATAGTGCTCACTAACTTACTACAGCTTTGATTTTGTCCACATTGGGGAAGTCTTTTTCTGTCACACATACACACACACGCACATAGAAGTCTTGTACTGACTTGCAGCCAATGATTTTTACACCTCTCACGAGTGGCGATAAAAAAACACAAGCTCCTGAACTTTACTGACCTCCCTACTTTTACTTCTAACACCTACAGCTCTGGCCTGGTCTTGAACCCTCTTGCTTTCACACACATACACTCGCACACATGCATGACTGACCTTACTGTGTATAACCAGCATGTAAGCTTTTTTTCTGTAACCGTGACCTACTGTACTGTATCACTCCGATGTGCAGCTACAACTTTCTGATTCTGTCTCATGCACAATGTATTCACCTTAAATGCACGTAACCACTTTTTATAAGTAAGATATGATCATCAATACACTGCGATGAGTCAATCATCCCAGTTTCTGTCCTCTGTTCAATATCAGTCCCTTTAACGCAGTCTAAAGCCCACCTCATCTGTATCCTCTCCTACAAATTCTTCAGCACTGGCTCATGCATACAGATAGAGACACACTGCAAAAAATATTCATCTGTAAAAAGTAGAATTGAGTCATAGTTTGAGTCATTTCTTCAATTAACCAAAAAATGCAATTCAGAGGTTAGGTAACATTTGATGTTTTTGTGATATCTTGACTTTAAATTTGGCTGTAAATATTAAATCATACTCAATTTAGTAATGAAATTCTTTAAACAAAAGGGAAGACAGGGTCATATACCGCATGAGTCACATGTCTTGGTGTCAGAATAATGCCAGCTCACTTGTTATATACAGCACTTTTTTCCACTTCTTAATACTCAAAGGCCTTTGAGTTTCTGAAACTAGGCACAAGCACAATTGCTAGTAAGTGAAAACTGTCTCCTGGAGGCACAGCAAAATCTAATTTATACAGTACCCAGGGTGAAGGCAATACTGCTAAAAATCTCCATCATGGTACCTGTAACTTTATGTCAGATATTAATATACTGTATATTTGATAGAGTATATTTCCTGGAAAATCAATTGAGAAATGTTTTATGGATGCAATAATCAGATGTATGCTTTTGGCTAATCCTGCAAATTAAATACCTGATACAATAAAATGTAAAAATCCAATTTTGCCATAAAACAGTCTTGCTCATTGATTTGTAGCGTTGCCTACAAGGGTCTAATAAACCTTGACATATTAAAAGGAATGAGTGCCATGGTAATAACAATAAATATCACGAATAATTTTAAAAAATGACAAAAGAATTGGGATGTCATCTTTTATTTAAGACATTGAAATCCCAGACTACAACTACAGTCACCTGTTAAAAATGTTGAAATGTGTCACTTTTTACTGTCTGTCTTTGTTCTCTCACGTTAGTCATTTCAAATGTTGTATTCAAGGTCATCCATACATTAACCCTAATCCAGCAAATACTGAGAGTCCCCATAATAAACTCCCTAGTATGCTAACTTGCTAACAATGAAAATGCTAACATGCTGATGCTCAGCAGGTATAATGTTTATCATGTTCACCATCATACTTTAGCTTGTAAGCACTAAAAACACAAAGTACAGCTGAGGCTGATGGGAATGTCATTAGTTATAAAAGGTATTTGGCCAAAGTATGGGACAGACTGAAATTCTGACCACATGATGACCCAATGATGATGCCAAGGGCTCCATCCTTAGTGCATCTGCTAGAAGTCAAATGAGTTCATGGAATAAACTTGGAAATTATGGATATCTTGGTGCTGCGTCAGGTATCAAAATTCTTTGAGGTGACAGATGGAACACAAGTTTGATTCTTTCTGATGTATGAAGGGCTGCAGGTTTTGGGTCAACTGAAAGCAGCTGTGGATGACATTAAGCAGTACAGACTCTTCCTGTCAGTATTGATGTCCATTTAAATTTGTAATAGTTTAAAATATTGAAATGAAATTGGAAAAAGGACATGCAGGCTCAGTTTGATGTGAAGATGAGTACCAAAACAACATCTGCATGAAAGATGCAGGAACAAGTGCAAAAACTGGACTTGCATCGGAAGAAAATGGCATCGAAGCTGCTTTAGCTCCACTGCCTTTGTGGTGACACAAAAACCCTAAACGTGTCATGACGATGGATATTTTTTTTTACATGGTATGAGGAACGGGTCTAAAAACAAAGGGAGAAGATGTGGAGGGAGGATGAGGAGACCGTCTCGCGCCGTAAGCAGAGCCAAAAGCAGCTTTAATTAAAACACCATTAAACCCCCCCGCGTGCCAATGAGAAAAGCTGCTAAGAAGCTCCAGTTAGATTAAGCGAGGCCAAAGCTCCCTCCCTTCAGCCCAAAATCATAAGTTAAGTCATCTTAGTCATTTCATATAAGGTACAGTGCTTTTTTCTCCCTGGTGGGCTTTCTATGTTCTCTGGTTGTGTGAGTCGGCTTCGTGTGGTTTAATTTAGCCGGGGAAACAGTGGGTGAAGTGAATGAACATAAGCAGCAATCATAAGTCGCTTAGGCTGTCTGGGCAAAGAAAAAAAAAAAGATGGCCCAGCAGTCAAATATAATTAAATCTCCTGTCAGATGCAATTTTGATTTCCCACTCTGTATTTACACAGCTGACGGCATTTAAATGAATGTATTACACATGGGACGCCTGGCTTGAGCGCCGCACATCTGCTGATGTTGTTGTTATTGTTGTTGCTTTTTTTGCAGTTGGTAGCTATGGTGACAGCGACGGCCAGGCACTTCCTCGACTATAGAGATGGAGAGGGTGTTTGGTATAGGGGGTGGCAATCTGGGGTCAGCTGCAACAGTGAGGCCTCCTGGGAAATGGAGTCTGTGTGTAGTCAGAGTTTGGCTCATTTCAGCCTCTGGCCCTCTCAGCCACCCTCTCCAGGCTTTCAGCCCAGACCTCACAATCGGTAGTGTGTGTGTGTGTGTGTGTGTGTGTGTGTGTGTGTGTGTGTGTGTGTGTGAAGGATTGGGGGATGCTGGCATAATGTAGAGTCCAAGAGGACATCTTGAATAGCAGCCATATACATATGTGTTTCATGTTTTATTGAGATAGCCAGTGGTGACTGAGCCTTGCTTAGTTACTTTCACCCTCTCACCTCCAACAACAGTGAAATCCAACTATAGGATGTGTGTGTGTGTGTGTGTAAGTGTGTGTGTGTGTCAAGGGGGAGGAGGAGAGCGGCTCTACTGCCCTTCTCCTGCTGCTATCAAAGTCCTCGTACACCAAGCCACACTCACACCTCTCTGAGATTGTTTTTCTCTTTCTCACTCAATAATTCTTTCTCTATCCGTGCCAAGCCTGTGGATTTTCAGCTTCTCACTCCATTATTCAATGTCCATTTCATCCCTCTTCTTCCAGAATCGCAAGTTTCACAAGGTATGAAGGGTAGAACGAGGTAAATACTCAGCCAGTTAAGTTAGGTCTTATCAGTATCATCACCTATGACATGATACATATGATTCTGTTTTATTATTTATCATGCTGGAGAATTTACCCACAAAAGACTTTGCAAACAAAAATAAAGCAGATCCATACACATTTGGAAATTTAACTAGAACACTTTTTAAAATACCGACATAACATGCTTTGCTGCTACATTCTTACTTGGTCTGGTATAACCAGTAGTTTATGGTGGCTAACTCTAGCTAATATTATTTAACGTAAGGTAAGAATTGCTGTCATGTGGACATTACTGACTCAGTTTTCATAATAACATAATTTCTGTCATGTTGCATGGCTGCAAACATCCCGGACATGTTTTCTTGCATAATTTGAGCATTAAGCTTATTTTTGATGATATTGGAATCTAACAACCATTAGAATTTTTTAATCATCTCCATACAAGAATTTGGTCAAGCTATTTCTATTTATCATTTTAATTTGAACATCTTAGTAGTGTGTACAATACAGAAGAAACTGTAACTCACTTTCCACTTCCTCTAGATCACAAAGCTTACATCTATTTTAATCATTTATAATCTGCCAACTTCACTAGAGGAAAAATACCAGTTTTTAAATTGTGCAGCTGAAGATATTTGGCTTCTGATAACAGCCCTGATATTCTCCAAAATGGACAGAAGTTGTGGACATGCAAGATTTTCTGTACATGCATTGGGAAACTGCAGAAACACTGCAAAAATTATGACCTCTTGACATTTTGCATTGCTATTACATGTGCTGTTGGCGCATACAGTGCCCTGCCATAAACGTTGGCAGCCACACCAACATGAGCAGCTGACAAGATTTACTTCATTCTGACCTTTACAGACCCTCATGGCTACATTTATGCAGAAACCAAGAATTTGCCTTAAGCGTGACATAACATGATTAAGGGCCATATTTTTGGTATACACATACTGTATGTCCTGAATCTTGATTCAGATCGGATATTTCAAACCATTTTTCTTTAGATTTGTATACATTTGTATAACCCTTACCCTAACCCATTAGTTAAAATGATCAATGTTACTGTCTATAGTAAAAGCTTAACCTCCACTGATTCTAATGAAGCATGATGGGATTTAACACATCTCAAAGTGTCCTACTGACCATTTCAGCATCCTGACAGCCTTAACAAAGCCCTGCTACAATAGTAACACCCAACATTTGTTTCCATTGATTGCTCTTGCTGTCACATCTCCTCTGGCCAAATGTAAAATTGGCCTTCTATCAGCTAATTCTGCAGCCAGCTGGGAAGCTCACTCTGAAAACAGCCAATAGCTCCAATTGATCATGGGTAAAGGACCCTGAGCCTCGTCTGTCTGTCCTGGACTCATCCCCCGTCAACCCCTGGCTGTTTTACTGTATAGAACATGTCACTATTTCCCCTTGCCAAATTAGCTCATGGATCAGCTCTCTTTCCTTGGACACGTTCCCTTGTCCTTTTCTCTCTCCTGTCCTGAGGCTCTCTGGATCAGAACCATCAGCAGAGTTTGGGCGGTTTTGCTGCCAGTGCCTCGCTAAATGCCACTTCTGTGGCACCCAGAAGTGTTGACTGAAATTACGTAATGGTGCTCTTCCCCTTGAAGCACTTTCACAGTAGGATTTCCCACATGCTTACTGTCTGCTGGGACATAGACAAGACTAACTGCTCCAGGGAATTGAGACCAGGATCTTTGGGTCTGACCTGGCTTCTGCTAAACACTGAAACCTCCAAACACTAAACACTGAAACCTCCACAGACATTTTTAAAACCTCAGTTCTTGTCCAAATCAGGTGGCAGGTTATCTGGCATAGGAAATGGCTTATTTTCTAGGTATACAGTAAAGTGGCGTATCCATGACATTTTGACTGGGGCAGTCAAGATGGAACACAGAGCTAGTGTGGGGTGGCCATGGCCTAGCGAACCTTAATGAATGGCAGGTTATCAAAATGTGTATCCAAGGAGGGTTGAATGGAGGGTAACTGGACTTGGTTTCAGATACTTGAAGTTGCTATACAAGTCACCATGATACTTGAAGTTCCAGTTGCCCTCCAATCAACCCTCCTTGGATAACCATGACCTGGAACAGATACCTATGAACAGATAAATGATTAAATTCCAAAACTCATGTTTGCATCCATTGTAATGTTTGTACTCGAAGCCAGGTTGTAGTTTTTATAATACAGCATTAAACTAAAGGTGCCATGCTGACCACCCACAACAACTAAAGTTGATGTTACAACCTACAATAGCACTAACATACAGCTACCATTCTATTCAGTTTCCTCTTCCATGTGCATCACATTTATTCATTACCACCTATCACAGTCTCTGGAAGCAGTGGTTATTTATACTTGTCTATTTTCAACCAGTAATTATGTTCAGAATAGGCTACACGTTTTCTAAGAGCTGTTCCCCTGTATTGGAGTACATATGGTATATGTTACAGGTTCAGAATGAAGCTCTGGGTCCAAATTGGTGCAACATATTTATTCACAGAGGTTACCTGTGCCAAACATATTTAAAAGAGTTGTCAGCAATGTTATTCATATCATCATGACGTTAGCTCAGCTTCTATCAACTCTATCTCTAAACTGTGAACTTCACTGTCATAACTTTAGCTTACAGTGCTGCTTTAAAGTTCTCAATGTACTTCACTTACTTTAAACATCCCACACACAATACCACAAACATCTACATGTATAAACTGCTCCTGAACATTTTCTACACAATGCAGAAACATTATTAGGCATACACCATGATAAACATATTTTCTCATCTGTATGAGTAACACTGTCTTATGTACTATAGACTGCTCTTACTCAGTTTGACTAATTGAAAACATCACATTACAGCTTTAACTGTGTTTACTGAATGATGTAGACAGCCTAACAATGGCAACGCCGTCTCTTCAGACCCACAGGTTTAACTTGGCTAAGTGCTTGTATTCTAGCAATAATCTCACTCTTACACAATCTGAACACGATATTACCTAAATGACACAGTAAAATGCTATTAAACAAAACTGAACAAACTACTGTGGTGGGTATACATAAACTAAACATTTCATGGGCTTTACTGACTCAAAATGGCTGTTAATGCTATCTGTTAACACACATTAGACTGTGAATTACTTGCATTAATTGCTAATGTTAATATTAGCCCATAAATCGCTAATGCGTGCATGTACATTCAAATTCACATTATACGTGCTCCAACACAAAGTGTCCACAACACTTTGAGGAGTTCACTGTATTTTGTCACCATAACAGTCCCATTATAGTTTTCCTACCTGTGCAATACATATTTTAAAACAGTTGTCAGCAATGTAATTGATATCATGGAGTTAGCTCAGCTTGGAATATAGGAATAGCTTGATGTTTTGGGAAATAGACTTGTGGAGACCAGTCACACAGTAATTATGAGTGAATAAGACAATTTCCAAAAATGCAAAGCAATTCTTATAAAGATGCTACAATCACCTCAAAATTCTACTCACAAGGTAGCCTATTGGTTAAGATGGTTACCATATGTGACCACAGACCCTTGCTGCATTTTATACCACTCTCTTTCCTCATGTTTCCTGCCGATCTACACTTTTGGCTGTCCAATAAAGGCAAAAACAGCTTTTTAAGTAAATGAGAAAAATCTACAAGGGTCTTTTCCTGTAGTTGGATGAGGTCACAGTTGTATAACACTCTTACATGTCTAAATCCAAATCAACTCAGCACTCTTCTAAGAAGTCACTAGAGCCTCCATTCACCTCATTTCACCCCATAAATTTTGCTCAAAGTGTCAGAAAAAGCCCTTACCCCTCTTCCCTGCACGTACACCTAATAAAAAGTCGTAAACCAAACCAAACAGAAATCTCTTCCCTGACTTGACCAAGCAGGCCCCACAACTCCAGCTCATAAGCTCATGTGATGGTCCCAGCAGACACATCTTAACGACATCATTAACGCAATAATAGCCATTGTTTTATGGTAATTATCCATGCCGTGTTATTGAAAGGCTCATTGATGATGATGATGATGGCGAGCTCATAAATAAAGCAGCAGTAAGACTTTATGAAGAGCTCTCTGTGACCACTAAAGTGTTACTGATGATGGAGCGATGGAGATTGCCAAGTCTATTCAGAAAACAGAGTTGGCACACTGTGGTGTGACTGTGTGTGTGTATGTGTGTGTGAGTGTGTGTGTGTGTGTGTGTGTAGCTGGCAAAAATGTGATACCCCCTGCTCTGTTCCAAACTCAATCAGGACTTGAGAACAGAGGATGCATACACAGCATTTAATCGCTCTCTTTAGAGGCCCCTCCTTGTGAGCTTCAACTTTATAGTTGTGAGGAATTAGGATCTATTTTGGGTGTCGAGGGTCCCAGAAGTAAAACTTACATTCATTTTCTGTATAGACAATGTCATCAGTTCAAAAGATCAGGAACTGTGTCACAAAATACCTGGTTCTTTGATTTTTTAAAAAGTCTTACTGTGTAACTTTGATTGTGGTAAGTATGTGTTTTCACATAAAAACTTAAAAGGACCAGTATGTAGGATTTAGTGGCATCTAGCAGTGAGATTGCAGATTGCAACCAAATGAATACAGCTCCCCTCACCCTCCCCTTCCAAGGGTGTAGGAGAACTTACGGTGGCCACAAAACTCGCAAAAAATGTGAAAGGCCCTCTCTAGTGCCAGTGTTTGGTTTGTTGGTTTGGTTTGTTTTCTGAAAACAAGTGAGCGTCAGAGCAGCAATGGAAATATTTGACAAAAAAAGAGCTGGAACATCTCGGCTCTTAACACAGAAACGCCTGAATCTGAGCCAACTGACAAAACTACTCTACCAATGGAAAGGTTGTGGTTGCTTGTGGAAGACGGATATCCATCATAGTCCGTGCACACTAGGTGATTTGAGAGGGGATAAGGGGGGATGCCATCCTCCTTGTTAGCAAAATGACCAAAATGCATCCCCCTTGTTAATCTACCATCCTCCCCTCTCGTTCCTCAAGTAGCAGAGAGAATGCAGGGGCAGAGAGGTTGTTTAGTTGAATATGTTAGTCTAGCCTGCCTGACTCATTGATCCTTTATCTGACAAAGGTTTGTGCAAGTTAGAATCCCAGGCCCCCATCATGACTCTGTAATATCAGTTGCCTAACTGTGCTGTGTATTGATAAATCCATGGAGCTGTCCATGGTACTGAAGTAAATTTGTAATTCCCCTTTTTCTCTCAGTCTCGCCCTTCTGTCAGTTTTGTCTTGAATCTATAATATTCTCTAAACTATATGATATAAATACTCAATTCTATACTATATTGTTTAGTATAGAAGTAGTGTCACCTTCATGATCAAAGTAACAAGTAGCAACGTGTAGTTGCAGAAGAGGATCATAGACACACTGCTGCCTGTAGTATTCCTATAATATTCATATAATATTTCTGTGATCATTCAGTAGCTGCTGCTGAAAATGTACCCCCAGACCAAGCCACCTATGTAACAAAATATTTTAGGGAAGACATGAATACGGATATATTTTTTACTTATTCCCTGTCCATTTACTTATGTATTCTTTCACATGCTGTGCACTGTATTACACCGCAGTAGCACTTTCTGACCCAAACGGCTGATCTGAGGTGTAAAACAGTGCGCAGCATGCGTAGGAATACTGAAGTTCTATGGTTGAGAAAATGTAGTATCTGTGGGAGCTTCAGCAGTAAAAGCAGCTTAGATATAACAGAGCTGGCCAGCTGTGGTGGTCCAGCTTTAGGGCCGCTGGATATACGATCAAAGCCTGTCCAAACACATCGGCTACTTTATTATTAGACTAAAACAAACAGTCAGCCACTATCTCAGGTACACACACACATCTGTCATTTCATTACTGAAGCAGTTTGCTGTTTGGCAGGGGACAAATACCAAACTGGTAATGATCCTGTATGTGGTTGGGTTTTGTGTGTGTGTGTGTGTTTCCTCTCCACAGCTGAGAGTGAGCGTGCTGCAGGTACCAACTAGAGGATTAGTCCCAGTTTCCTGTTGTTTCTACTGTACATGCAAACACATAGGGGACAGCCTGGGCCTTGTTTGTGTGTGTGTGCATGTTTAAACATATGAGTGCTTACAACTAACTTCTCCCCACGCAGCCATTGATCCTGCAAAACAGGCTTATTCACTGATGAAGTCAGGAAAGTTTGGCTTCGCTCTTACACGCCATGCTCACATGTGCTTTTCTTTAACCGTGATCCCCAGATTTCCCATTTAATTGTGGGAAACATTTTTTTGCTTGTATAATTTAAGTGGGCAGGATGAAAAAGACAGAACAGTCAGGAAGAGGACAAAAAGTAGAAAATGAACTGTTCTGTATCACCTAATGACTACATGTACAAGTTCTCATAACTGTGTGGTGTTGACAAGGCAATTTTCTCCTCTCTTATCTGTACAAATATGACATGTTGTTCTATTAAAGTGTAATTAACATGTCACATGCTCATCCAAACCCCAATTTCCCCCTTTTACCTCCGTCTTCATCTCACTACCCTTGTTCTTTCCCTTCCTATCTCTGCATTGGCACGGAATAGTATTAGAATGGCTGACATAATGTTAAAACATCAATTAATGCTCACTAATGAAAGACAATTGTTCTTTTCAATCTGAGTCTTTTCATAACTCGCTAATTTGTTCATCTCTTCCATGTCCACCCTTTGCTCTTCTATTCTTTTGTATGGTTTTCATTCTTTTCCTTTTTGTCTTCTGCTTTTGTCTTTCTTACTTACGTCTCTTTTTAAAAACCTTTTTGTCTGGTGTATACAGACAGTGGTTTGGGTTGTTATTCTGGTTATGTTTTTCCATGATAACAGTAGGATACTGTAACACTGATGTTGTCTCTGTCACCATCACCCACTACTTACAACATCACAGCTAGCACAATATATCTCAGGTAATCTCTTATGTATTCATTATAGGGATGCACCGATAGGACTTTTTCAGCCCCGATACTGATACCTGGGCTTTCGGTGTTGACCGATACTGAGTACCGATCCAACACCAGTGTATGTATGCCTCACTGTGTGGAAGACACTGGGATCATTCTTTTATGTGTAAGGCAACATCAGGCTTGAGTTATACATTGCTTTCCTAACTCTGTAAAACAAAATGTAATAAATAAAACATAGATATAAATTCAATGACTTGTTATTTATTAAAATAATGGTAACCAATACCAGATCGGCCATTGCCACCGATACCCAATCCATCTTTGAGACAGTATCAGACTGATATCCGATATCAGTATCAATATTGGTGCATCTCTAATTCTTTTATTCTCTCTCTCTTATTTGTTTTTATTGATTGGGGAGACCAGGGACAGTTGTAACATGGGGCAGTTGTAACACCTTGAATTCCTCCAATCAGAAACAAGCTAGAGTGATTACACTCACTCTACACATGCTCAGTTAGATTGCCTTCTTGCTTACACAAAAGGAGCCACATTTGAGAGTTAGAAAGTTTTTTTGTTTGGTTTTTTTTGGATGTACTTTTTGGATACTGTCCAGAGATCAAATGTCTAGTAATCCAAACAAGTCTTATTAGAATCATTGTTTTGTGAGCTAAAAATAGAAATGACTAATGTGTCAAACTAGCAGTCAGGCTAGTTCACAACAGGGCCACAACCGTCCCTGAACCAAATACTTTTATTCATCATCTCTAGTCACAGACCGTCCACTGCCAGCAGTGACACCAGAGGTTCCATCTTCCACTGCAGCTGCAGTGAATGCAGTTGCATGTAATACAGCTCCTACACTCACTGTGGTAACCGTGGCATCCTCCATGCCACTTGCAGCATCCTCCCCTGTCACACCATGTGTGGTGCCTGAGCCATCATTCTCTGCTATGGATACGACCTTTTCACCCGTGTCCATCTGTCCACATCTAAAAGCTGGACCGAGAAAGCAGACCACAAAGGGGAGGAAAAGAAGAGAAACCGCTGTCCTTACAGATACTCCAATGAAAAAAAACTGCAGGCTGAGGAAAGCAGGTCTAAAGTTAGGAGAAAAATGAATTTCAGCGCCAATAAAAACATAAAACAAACAAACTCAGCAAGAAGCAGAAAATTCAGGACTCATCTGATGAAAATGACTTCTCCATTGTGTGCCTGGAGAGCTACTCCAGGTCAAGCGAGGTCTGGCTCCAGTGCTGTTCCTGTAAAGCCTGGGCACACGAGGACTGCAAAGATGGAGTGACCTGATGTCATCCAGGCGCTAGATGAAAAATACTCATTGGCATTCATCCTCTGGGAATCTATGACGTCTGTACCAAAGTTCATGACATGGATTAGCAAAGTCTTCATTCACTGGGCACCATGGATATCTCTATCGAATGTCATGACAATCCATCAAATAGTTGTTACAATATTCTAATCTGTATCAACAATGCCAACCTCATAGTGGCGCCAAAGAAAAAGTCAGGAGATCACCAACATCAGTAGGATTCATCCTCTGGGTATCATGAATGTCTGTACAATATTTTATAGCAATCCAACCAATAGTTGTAGAAATATTTTGGTCTCGGCCAAAGTGGTTGATCAACCCAATGATTAACCGACATTGCCATCCCTGAAGCCACACTACATTTGCCAACTGAATAAAATGTAATGTCACGTAGAACCAACGATGTGGGACAACAGGAACGTATCAATACACCCAGTGCTATTACATGTCATTTCTTTTACTGGTGTCCCCACCAGACAGAGCTTGTTATTTGATTGGACTACAGACAACTCCTTAAAAGTTCCTTAAAGCAAGAGGTAAAAACTTAAACTATGGCAGTAAACTAAAATTACACCTGCTGTAGATAATGGTGTATTAGGGGCCACTGAACAAGGCTATGAAAAAAAATAATGGTTCTGCTAGGAAGTAAGGACAGAGATAGAGTGTGTGTGTGTGTGTGTGTGTGTGTGTGTGTGTGTGTGTGTGTGTGTGTGTGTGTGTGAGGACGACAGAGAGGTAGATAGTTGGACACTCTCTCCAGCTATGAAATCCCTGCCAACTATTGTTTCCTGTGGGTATACTTTCACAGTTTAGTCAGAAGCAAATCCAGAAGGACCTCTCTCCTCCAGCTGTGGGCAGTTGTGGACCTGTGTTGCTCTTTGCAGGAAGAATGTTTGAGGAAATGGGGAAACATCTTCCAGATGGCCGGGCACACGGCCCCGTACTGCCACGGTGTGAAAATGATCTGACTTCTATACATGCGCTCAGACACATGCCAAAAACACGCCTTAGCATGTGCACAACATACCTTTACCGCATTCTGTGCGCTGTAGGGGTGCACAGGCTCACTGCATGGCATTATGTTGTATACATGGACACATGCTTACACAGTTGCCTCATTTTCCAGTTCATTTCAGGCCCAATCAGACAGAAAGCTGAGTTTCCTGCACCCCGACATCCTATTCCCTCTCCTAACAGATTAAAATTGGCAATCACTATGTTATTGGACAATGCACAAACTTCCCATGTCCTGCATGTTATTGTAACTGTTGCCCCAAAACTGTAAAATGATATTTTATAATCCTGTTTTGTGGGTTCATTTCGGTGGCTACACTGCATACCAGCAGTGATGTGGTCTGTGTGTTTGTATATTCATGTACAGTATTGTGAGAGTTTTGTTTAAATTAATTCCAGATACACTGTAAGAAATAAATATATTTTGACAAGTCATTTAGTGGCATAATCTTAGTCTTAACCCCAGTGTCCACTGGACTCGGCTGCATCATGTTCCAGCTCTGTTACAGCTGCCAGTGATTATCTGCTGCTATTCCGCCCAGTGTGCCAATTTCCACCGGACACTTAATATGCTGGGTTTTTTCCATCAGGGCAACTCTCATCTCCGAAGCATGGGATTCACTCATAATGTGAATGTATATGAATGCATATATTTACTGACAACGGATGTAAAAGTAAAATAAAATAATGCATTACCAGTGTTACTTGGTGCATTTACATGTACGTAAGTAACCAGGTTAACATGTTTTAATGCACGATAGTAATCTGACTACTGTAATTCAGCAAATCAGTAACCAGACTCATTTTGGAAACATGGCTTACTGATTTTAACTGTAACAGTGATTGAAAACACTGGTTTCGGACTTTTTCTTTTCCTTGTATTTATTCCAATGTTCAGTGGTGGAAACCAAATGATTTATTCTAGAGGCTATTCTGTTATTTTCAGTTTTAATTTAACTTTGGACTGAATTGTTTTAAATATGAGGATGAGTCACTGCTCAGTGTAATCACCTCTCCTTTCATCCCGTCGCTCAGCTGTGCGTTCCCTGTCTACAGTCTTTTGTCATGCACATGTGTACTCTGGCAAGCCGATTAGAAACAGTTACGTGTATACATGACAGAGCCATTGGCAAGATATTGGAAATGCGTCTTCTAAACAACAGACTCTTTGAAGATGCTCTGCCTCTGAATCACTTCTAGTGGGCATTGCGTGGACCATGTAACAAAATGTTCTCTCTCTCTCTTTCTTTCCTTATTTCCTGTCATCTTTCTACTGTCACTATTAAATGAAGGCATAAAATGCTAAAAAAGAACCTTTTATGAGAGGCCATTTTTTTCAATGCAAATCATCCATCCATCCATCATCTACTGCTTATCCTTCGCAGAATCATGGTGGGCTGGCACCTATCACAGAGCTCAATGCAAGCTATGTTTTATGAATGTACTTGTATCTTAAAACTATCTCATGACATCGGCAGATATATTTTAAGCAAAATAGACTTTCAAGACTAACAGGACTTGACCTGATAGCTTCAGGATAATAATATATAAGGTGTGGGGATGACATATGAGACAGCATTGAGCAAATTAAAAATATACATCAGCTTTATCATCTTCACCACTACCACGCCTGAACCTCCCATTGCAAGTGAGTTTGTGGAGCCCTGAACTATTGTCTGTCATTATAGTTTTTACAGTTGGTAACACATATTTCTCTATGCTGGGTTTCCTTTTTTAAAACTCTCCACACATTTCTCTTCACCAACATGCAGCCCAGCACAACAGTTATTCTCACATCCGAAATGTACTAATGCAAGGGTGTAGGTTTGGTTTGAACTTTGGTAGGGACATGTTTTGTTGGACAGCCAAAATAATTGTATGTGTATGTGCACTTGCACTCTATGACTCTTTTCTCTTTCATAGGCACACATGAGCACACACATAAAGAGCCTGACTGAATATGTATTTGCTGAGTGGCCTGAAACCAGACTTGTAACATATTTTTTTTTTACATGAATTTTTACATTTTATTTTATTGATATAAATCTGAGACCAAAATTAGTATTTTAAATTGACATTTCATAGACTGTCACAATGAAAGTTGCTGTAAGCTTTTCAATCGTCACCTGTAATTCTGCAGCTCTGTCCCTCTTTCAGTTTGTTGATTGATATCTTTAAATCATCTCAAAAATGTATATTTGTATTATTTTGCATTCACCTCCTGAACCTATGGCTAGATCTTTCATTATGACATCAGCGCTCACCTGAGAGGCTGCAGCTCACCTGTCTGTGTGTCTCTGTGCTGCTCAGGCTGCTGCTGACAGGATTCTCAGAATAAATTAATGCCTGACAATCACAAACAAATCAGTCGGACAAGCTGTGGATAATTTAGCTTAGAAATGATGTTCATGTCTTAATGATGCAATAACTCTGCTCCTGATCCACTCATGGAAAAGGGGGGGACGGGATATAACAGTAAATATTTCTCCTACTAATTTAAAAGAAGTTTAATGTTTGGATTGATTACAGAACAGTTTTATCAGATAAGCTCAGTTGTCAGTGACACTGTCAGGGATTCCTTCCTTCCCAAAGCCAAGGACCTGAATTCACTTTAGGAAGCATATTTGCATATAATAGAGTTGTTTAATCAAACAACATGTCTGATTTATGATCACAAATTAGCTACAACACAAAATGCCTGAAATTTAAATATAATATCAAATGATCTTAGTTTAGTCCAGGGAAGTCGTTTTTAATTCTGTACCTTTAAAATGTTTAAACTATAGGAGGCCGACTCCTCTACTGCTGCTGCTGCTGCTGGGCTGCAGTTTGAAGTTGTGGGTTGCCTGGTAATCAAGTCAAGTATCCCCCATATCCCGTTTTTTCAGTCTTTATCATAATGACTGACTTTTTGCAAAAAGCACACAAACCTGACAATTCTGAAGAGGGCTTACCATTAACATTACGTGGAGTTAAAAGGGCAAGATTGTTTGAGATCGGTAGTACAAATATTGGTAGGGACAATTTCAGCAACACTTTGACATTAGGCCTCATTCATTAATATGTGTGTAGAAATGTTCTTACTTTGTCCACAAAATATGTGCACACACAAAATTACCGTTGGATACATGACATGTGTGCACCGGATTATTTTGTTGTTACCACTGTGCATATGTTAGTGAATCACAATCATTCTACAATTGACAGGTGCGTGCCTGCAATCGGTGATTAGCATGCTACCACTCCCCAATTTCTCTATATAAGGAAAGCTCTGTTGGAGCGGTGCAGCAGTGGAGAGAGCTGTCACTCATTGCAAAGAGGGGCCGTGATGGTAAAATGAAATGCAAACAACAGTTTCAGACGTAGAAGCCAGAAAAGGCAGATTTGGCTGGTAAACATGACACTGGAACAACCGTTTGGACCCTGATTGTGAATCCTGTAGCCAGCCTGCACACCTGTTGCATCACTAACACGCAGTCCATCTATTTGTCCCTACCCTCCTTACCCCAATCTACACCCATGCACTAATGCAACTAAAACATCTTAACATGTGGACGGTGGTCATAAACTTTCCACCTCCAAGAGGTAAAGAATTCCTCTGTGGGACTGAGCAATGGTGAGTAAGAGGGAAGGAAAAGTGGCACCATGCTGGGGGTCAGGATGCGGTTGGTCTTTTCTATTTTCATGTTTTAGATGTAGATGCAGTAGAATGTAGCTAATTGAAGTTGGTATGATATAATTGAAAATAACATGGAACAAAACAAGCAATGCAAAGCAATGAAACACATTGCTGCTGTGCTGACTGTGGACTATAGAGAAATGCGTGTAACCAATTGTAAAATAAACTGCAAGTCAATGAGGTTTTAGACTCTTCAGGAGACAGTTTAGTCTATAATTGGGCTTAGGGGATAAGAGGGCGATTATGAGCCACAAGGTCCGCTTTTTCCATTCTGGCTGGGGACTTTTGTTGCCCTTCTCTCACAACTCATTAATTTGCAGAGGCTTTAGATTTTGATTATAGTGTCAAATGTATTAGAACAGTCCAGCGCATTTAAAGTGATTGACAACAACTGCTAGTTATATGTAATTCATTTCACCTACAAGTACACTTGTCTTGTGAATTTGCAGTAAACAAATGAAGTCTGGATTAAATGAAATCCACACTTGTTACTGGAAGGTGACTGATGATTTGGACCCTTTATGGGAATGAGTTCTGATAAAGTGAAAAAAGTGACAATAACTATCATTTAAACAAGCTGACACATACTGTAGATAGCTGGCTACATCTCTTCCTCTTCCTCCTGTTATAGTTAGTAGTGATGGCAGGAAACATGGATGGAAAATAGAGACATGATCGGGCCTTTGCTCTACCCAAACGCAATGAATTATCCATCACTGAAGCAGATCATTGATTTCTTCATTCCACCTGTGTCTTTCAGTCTTCCCTCAGCAGATTCACTCAGAAAAAAAGTATTCAAGCACATTTTCTATACTGTAACGCCTGCATACAGATCAATACTACCCATTCTGAAATAGTTAAACATGAAACAGTGTTCTGTCATGGTCTGACCCTGGAGAACTGTTGTAGTAGTTCTGCATCAAACCACTTCTGTTAAGCGAGAGTAGACTGCCTGCCATCTTAGGTAGCAAGCAGAGCTCTCTCAGGTGCTGTCTCTCTCTCTCTCTACGTGTCTCTCTCTCCAGGCTGTGAAATATGCATGAAAGAGGGAAGTGATGAGGTGGTGGAGGCGGGTGGATGGAGAGGGGGGGTTGCTCCCACCTCGATTAAGTATTTACAACACCCCAGACCATCTGGACTGAGGGAGAAGAGGAGAGAGCGAAGAGCGAGAGAGAAAGACGGGTGAATGAGAGGAATCAACCTGAGGAGTGGAAGTGAGGAGAGGATGAGGTGAAGAGGAATAGGAGAGGGAAATGAAACATGCTGTCTCCATTTAGCCCAAAAGCGTATGTTTCTACTTTGCGGCTCTCTCTCCTGGTTTAGTTTGGGGGGGAATGTGATCTGAACCCCTGGGAGAGCTAATCATCAACACATTTGTAACTGTGGAATAACTGTGTGTGTGTGGGAGTGTGTGGGAGTGTGTTTTAGTGTGCGTATGTACATCCATGTCTGAAGTAAACTGATTAAGGAGGCATCAAAGTGGGAAGTAAGTTGTAGCTGCGGTGCTTCCCGGAAACCAATAAGCCTCAAAGCAGCAGCTTCAAAACACTAAACAAATTGAAACAAAGATACATGATCGACTATAGAATGAAGTCACTGCTTTCACTTAATATTTCACTTCCTCTGTAAACTGCACTTGTTTCTCTTATATACTGTACATCCTTCATACATATTGTCATCTACCTACATTGCAATATACTTCTCATAATGTGTCTGAGTTTATCTCTTTTTCAATACAATACTCTCTTGTCTTTATTTTTGCTGTTAGAATCCTCCTTTTTCCCACACAGCATTCAACCCATGAACAAGGGATTGGGAGGAAATGAAGCATGAACGCACTGGACGACGTAGGAGACAAAAGCCTGTAAATGCATGCGATTGACGTCATGGGAAAGACAACATTCATGAGTTCAGTATTACGCTGTTGGGTATTGTTGACTGTCTTTTTTTAGTCTTTTGCAACATGGGATCATTTACTCTTGCATTACTTTTTTACATGTTTTGTCATGAGCATGCGAGAGGACTGTATGACTCACAAATGTATCTGCAATCTGTGATCAATTGTAAAACAGGGCACCGTTTTTAATAAACAGGATGATATACAGACCCAGGACTCACTGGAAAGCAGTGTTGATACTGAATGGATTATACTGCTGAAAAAAAATTTGAAATTGAAAACATTTTTTCTTCTTCTGACGAAGATGCAACTCAATGTGTGTTTGATGCCCCTAGTGGTTGATACAAGAGTAATTCAACTATATCTTACTTTTTTAAAGTTATATATAAATGTCTTCACGGGGATCAATACAACATATTTAGACCAAAAAATAAATAAGAGATGTGACTGAAATCTCCAGAAACAGAAAGTAAGAGTTAAGATTTTTTTAATCAAATTATTTCCAAAGTTAAGAATTTGCAATAATTTACTTTACTATGTCATTTTGTGTTCATGAATATTCATGAATATTAAACAAAATTGATGATGGTAAATAGTCATAAATAGAAACAAGTCATTTCTAATGTTACTTAATGGTGAAATATTTTCTGTGTTGCATTAAAAGGACTGCAAACTGTAGGATTTCCCATAAACACTGTTGATTGGTGGAGCAAGAACAAGGATAACGTGGCTGCCAGTCATCTCAGCCGTTTCCCGTAATTATTCAAACACCCAAAATTAATCTGTGAACATTCTTTATGCTGACATGCTTAAAAAGAATTGCGCAATTTCCATCTTCTCTTTTGTATCGTATTACTGGTTTGTGTGTTTTAATGACACAGCTTCCCCCCAAGGAACCATCAAAGCTTCAACTTCCTGCATCATCACTAGTCATCTGATTGCTCTGCTTCTTGAACACAGCTTTGAAGAGCAACTTTGTTACAAACAGAGAAAACATACATTTAAAGTGTGAGTCCATGTGCAGAGAGGGATAAAAGAGGATAGGAGGACAGATAGAAGAAGAGGATATGCGGATTTTGGGTGTCTGTCGGAAGTGTGATGCCCCCTACTGTTCAGCTTAAACAAGCCCTGGAGGCTCTTTTGATTCATTCTCCTCCCTTTCCCACCTGTCCAGCTCTTTTCAATTGATGTCCGGCAGGCACACACGATCCAACACACACACACACAGAAACACACTGAAAACACACAAAACACACACAAATACATACACTAACAACAAACAGACAAGTACACACATAAATACGCAAACAAACATGTACAAAAAAGTACACAAGCACAGACGGACACATACATAAGTCTGCAGAGACAAATACACACTCATTCATATACTGTACATAGCACACACACACACACACAACATCTATACAAGTATACTATACAAGTAGGCTATCAATATACTAATACAGACCTATAGACCCCAAATTACATTCATTTAAAAAACAAAAGACCTATTATTTTCCACATAAAACTGACATGAAATCTAATTTTCCTCTATATTTTGTGTTTGGACTGAAGCATTTACATTTTGAACATCAATTAAATTGGCTCTGTGATTCTGGTTGGTAAGGCAATTTAGCTTATCTGACAATTTAGCTTTTATAACGAACAAATTATTGATGATAGCGTTCTATGGAAATGTGGTGTTGTTCATCTACAGTACAGTACGTAGAAATGCTGTCCTGTCAGACGATCTCTTCATCCATAATGCAGTGAAGCCCCCTGGTGCGATGGCTACCAGCCCCCCTCGCCTCTTCAAAAGATGTGTGAAGACGGCATGAATTATAAATACCCCCTCAACTCCCACACCAACACCCTGTTGATGTGAGTGTGTGATTAGTGTAGGAATAAATGGACACTCGGGTTAAACAATTTCTTAAGGGCAAAAATGAGGATATAAATACCAAAATTTGACCTGAAGGCTCATTTTGTAGACATTTTTTGAATATTTTTGGGGGGATGAATCTTCTAATAGCCATTTTTTTAACCAATATCCAATATACCTGAATTCAAACCCAGGTAATTGCGATTCTAGACTGTATCTTATTTAACTAAAACAAAGGCATGCTCCAATATATAACCTTTTTTCCAAACTAATTTAAGATAAGAGATTTTTCAGGTTGAAAAAGCCTCTAAAACAGGATTTAGTCCTTTTTGAGACATTAAAACACCACTAGAAATAAAGATATTGTCTGATAATCTGATCACAATATGAATCTGACCACAATATGATCAAATCAGAAATAGAAAGCACTGATTGACTGATATTCCAAGCTCTATGTATCATCTTAAAATAAGAAATACTTGTACTAAGGATTCAAAGCCAAAAAAGTCAAGTGCACATCTACTCCTTTCAGTTTGAGGATCAAAAAGGTTTACTTTCATGGCTCGACTTGGAGCAACAGAGTCTTAAGAAGAGTTCTGTCAGCCCGCAGTCATCACGGTGTTTGGTAACGCAGTGGCAAATCCTCACACCTTTGCCTAATCTATAAGCACCTTTCCCTCTGTTCACTCCGATGCAGTATCCAAATTTGTTCTGTATTCAAGGCATAAGTCTGGGCCAGTTGACAACGAGACAATATCAGGTTAGACAATTGTCTTATTTAAGTGGACTTATTAAGTCGCAGACTGGGAACTCAGTAGGGGTCTCATTTTCAGCCTTCAGCTCTCTCCACCATCTGCCATTGCCAGAAACTCTAAAAGCTTTACTGTCATTTGCAGTGGAACCAGCATCCTTTTTCTCATTAGTATTGTCAGGCAGATTTCTCTCCATAAAAACGATGATGGAGGATTCAGGTTGTTAATATTCTCAGTGATGTTCTAATTACTGCATGTTAACATCTCAAATCCAATAGAGTAAATACCTTCAAAGTGCTCCTAGGATTGTTTAACAGAATCTGAGAACCCATTTCCAAACACAGTTTCTACAAGATCACGAATACTTTTGAGGTAGGACTGTCTGAACATGTGCGGCAACGTTAGACTACAAAGACACACAGAAGACACTGAGTTCTCGGAGAGACATCTGGCAGCCAGGAGGAGGCTATGACAACAGGCTTTTCGCCCTGCCATCACGTGAGGCCATTTGGAACAGGTATAAACACTGAATGACTGAAGGGTGGGAAACTCCCCTCTAAATGCTCTGATAAGACTCTGAAACAGAGGTTCTATAGGAGCACACACACTTCCACCGATGTGTAACTATAACACACAGCCACACACACACACACACAGCAGGATATTTGAGTGTTAAGTGTCCAGTGTTTCTCTTCTGACTTCAGGGGTCCGAACTCTGACTGCTGTAATTCACCTCAGCCAAAGAAAAACACAACATCACTGCCACTACAGCATCAATTATTGACCAAAGCCTGAACACACTGAGACTCCTATTACCTAGAAGAAAGAAAGAAAGCAAGAAAGAAAGAGGTGGTTCTATAGCTTGAGTCATCCTTTCTACTGGTAAATTTTTTCATAGTTTTATTGCATACTTCAAAGACAAGATGCTGTTCGGTATAAACTGCCTGGGAAGCCTCAGGTGGCCCATGAGTCACCACTCTCCTGTCTCTCCCTTCATGTTATGGGGATGTTTGAAGCTTTTTATCAGGCGTGTTATAGCATGGGACTTTGGGCCAGCCATAACAGACTCAAGGACCAATATACTCGAGTAACAGGCATCGATAATAACAGAGCCGACGCTGACGCCAAAGCCTCAGGACAGACAAAACTCTCTACAGCATACTGGGAAACGTAGACATGGCACAAACAGTGGTTATGGTTACAGTTAGAAGGTAGGAGTTGGTAACTTTACACGGCACATGAAACAGTCAGGGGTCTTCTCGGATTTAAGTCTTGTTTAAACTTCAGACAATGCAGTATAGTTTGTACTGACTGACTTTCTGACTGATGTAGGTTTTTCAACAAGCCTTTGTACCTACATGATAAAATAGTTCATTTGTCAGAACCTTCCAATGACAAACAACTCATAGGACTAATGTGTTTTCTCTATCTGTCAACTTTATGATAATGATCTGGACATTTAAGCAACACCTTCATGGTTTGAAGAAACCAAACTTGCGTGTTAGTAGGACACAAGACGAAAACAGCGAACAAAATCAAACAATTTGTACACCCAACCGTCCACTGGGACCTGCTTCCTCCCATTTTGTGATGCTACAACAACGACACGGTATTTCCGCCCTCGCTATTTAGAGAGAGCCCTCATGATTCACATGACCACAAGATGTTTCATGCCAGGAAAATAAAAATGTGGGTCTTTTGACAAAATAATCTGAATGCAAGGTCCACTTACTAGCTTTTTCCAGTGCTTGCTCAGTTGTCACAGAGATAGTTGAGTTGTCGTCACACGTAAAGTATTTATTTGGAATCCTTCTCTGGCCGTCCACTAAGATGCAGTTGAAAGCTATAGAAAAAGCTAGTAAGTGGACCTTGAGTTAAGATTATTTTTGTCAAACTACAGTACCCCAAGGTCAAAAATGAACTTTCATGCTTAAATGTAGGTTGTTAGTGTGTGAACAAACAACCAAATGCTTTCATGGTCTGGTGAAGAATTTTTTAATGCTAAGAACAGATTTACTGCAATGACTGGAAGCACTATTTTGCATCAACATCCAGTATTTATAAAATAATAACTAGTGGCATTTTCAAAGCCCCATTGGTCCTCTCATAAGAGGGTCAGAAGGAAGTGATGAGTTTTATGTCTCCTGATTGTTTGGACTTTAGTTTAATAGAGCAGAAGCAGCATTAACAACATGGCTACATGCAACATGCAGAAACACATTAACTTTAAATCCAAAGGAGAACACAAGACCATGTTCTCATTAGCAAGAACAAGTTTTTAAAACAGCTTCAGGGCAACCTTGCACAATAAAACTCCTTCAAACCATTTTACATTTAATTGGTTTAGCAGATGAAACTGATGAAACTTGGGTAGAGTCCATATAGTAGACTAACAGATACTGTAGGTGTTCAGCTGTGAAGACACAGATTGCATTGCTTTGCTTATTGACACAAAACAAGCCTCTAAAGACCACCGCTGATCTAAAAGTTAATTTAGCTGCTCTGAGAAACTTTCCTCCTCTCTGTGCACTTAACTTTCCCCTTGTGTTAAACCTGGCATCTTGATCTACGCCAACTGACAGGGTAACACAGCAAACCCATTCATCTTCCCCCCATCTTCCTCGTTTGATCCTACAGCCCTGGGACTTCAAAGGCTGTAGGCCAGTGGATTGTGGCTGTCCACACACCATGCCAATCTGACAGCTACAAGGAACTGAGGTACACGCCACACATAATACCTACTAAAATGTGGTCAGAGGGCCGTTTGGTTCCTCTTTGGAAACATGCTAATTTCATGGTAATTTCAGCTTTTTGGACAATGATGCCAAGAGGCAACTGGCCAACTTCTGTCTCTGCCAATTTAGGTTCAATTCAGATTAAATTCAACCATTTGCTGTGTTTTTTTTCTTTTTCGAGCGGCGTGTCCAGTGGTGAATCTGGAACATTATTCATACACTGCAACAATTAAAACATCAACAGGGAAAGGAGAAAAATATGTACATTATTCATATCTGTCCTCCAGGGAGACAAGCAGTCAGAGCTAATGAGAGGCTGAAGCTTTGAAGTCATGGAGCCCTCAGTGAGGTGAATGGCATGAATTAAGTACCACCATCAGACACGTTTTGCTCTGTGCGAAAGCCTTCTAGACAGCTAATTTTAGCCAGTGTTATGAGCCTTGTCTTGTCTATTTTCTAAGTTTTTATTATGAAATTTGAATATAATTAAGTCTCCTCCACCCAGTTATCTACAAGAAGGTCAGGCTCAGCTATACAGCAGCACCCCAGGAGCTTGTAAGGAGTCGATGGAGAATAAAGAGGAAATTAATATTCCATGAGAATATATATACGAGCACAAGATACACTTGTTGTGAAGTGGAGCGGAATGGATGAGTAGCTTTTTCCGCTGCTCAAAGGCGAGAGAAGTGTGAAGTGTTTTTGGCGAGCAGCAGCTTTGCTAAATAGAGGAAGCTCTGCCAGCCAGACTTGACCCCTTTCCCTGGCACTGCCGGTGCCCGCCGTCCTGCCCTGTGCCATGCTGATATGCTATCTGCCCAAACAGATGCCCACTCTGCCTCACAGTGCCACTCTCCGGTCCCCCACTTCACTCAGAGCCGCCTGCTGATGTTTTGTCCGTCCTAGCTCTCTGTATCACCCTTGTGTCCTTGAAGAAGCACAGCGGAGAGATAACCGAGACCTGCGCTGACCTCGTTGTTAAAGGGAAGCCACTTGCTGATGAAAGGTCTATGTGAGGCCAGACATGACATAAAGGCATCCAACAAGAGCAAATATGGTGTAAATGTTTGGCCTACCTCCACAGAGAGCTCTCCAGCACCTTGGTGGAGTCAGCGTGGTAGTACTTGGTCAGGATCAGAATGACCTGCAAGAGAAGGTGAGAAGAGAGAGATACAGCATGTTTAGATGCAAGCTAGTACTGAAGAAAACTAGCTAGTGACAAAATGTGAGGAAAGCTTTTGATTGATGTCTAATTCAATTAAAATCCAAAACTTGGCTTCAGTTTTTATGATACTCAAACCTGAAATATGAATCACAGCATTACACAACCTATTAGTTTTTGTCAATTGCTTCGGCACATTTCTCAAAACATTTTTAAAGTTCTCTGCACTGAAGATGCTTTTCCCAAAACAGCTCATAGCCAGTGAAAAACAACCTATAGTTACATTTACACTATCTAGCGACCTTAGTAATGCACTCCAGAATGGCCCACAGGACCGTGGGATTATGCCACTTTCCACAACTGTTAAAAAATAATTATTTTTTTTATGGTGTGACAATGCTGTGGTTACGGACTGGTTAGGTTTAGGCACAAAACCATTTGGTTAGGGTTAGGAAAAGATCATGGTTTCGGTTAAAATGTTCATTTGAAACATGGTTTATACTTCCTTCATTTTACACAAACTTCATCGTCATGGCAACAGTAAAAACCACGAGATTGCAATTTTTTTTTTAAATGTCCTGACTCGTGGTTGGAAATATGACGCTCACAGTTGGAAACGAACAGTAGTCTCCTGCAGCAAAGTCCACTATTTCCAATTTTCATTATCACTTTTGCCATCCACCCAACCCGTCTCCTCCTAATAATGCAAATTCATCTTTTCAAGTCACCTTATATTGACATCACCTGAACTGTGTCACTTCCCTGGGTCATAATTACTACGGCGGCCCGATGGCATATACATAACTATAAGTCAATTTTGCCAGCCTGAATTTAAGACCTATACTGTCGTTTTTTTGTGAGAACAGGCTGGCAAAACACTACAGTTAACCTGTGAAAGCTGTAACTCATTCAAAACCTTTAATTCATGTTTTAAAATGACAAAATGACACATTTCTGTGACATTGTGTAAAACCAAGGTGGTCAAAATGTTTAGATGTTTTGTCAGAAAGACAGTGGACTCTAGAAGTGTGTTCCTCATCTTCTAATTTCCAAACATTCTTGTCCAACATGTTTTCACTGACACCAAATGTCTACTGTACCAGACTGTTATTTTTCTAAAGCGAACTGACTGCTATTCTTTATCAAAGTGAATACTCTTCAGACACTGATTTCATGAGTACAAGGTTTCACATTCCACTTTGTAAAGCAAAAGAGCACTTAGATGTGCATGTAGTGTGAGGAAAAACAATTTCATTTTCCTGCAATGATCACACAACACAGTACAATACAGTAAACAGACAACAGAAACAAAACACAGGCCTACTATATTCAGCAGTATAGTGAACAAATACAGTGACAGTGCTGGGAATCATCCTGTCGATCCTGTCTGTTGGCCACAGATTCTCATCAACCTCACACCTAATGCTCTCCTTTGCAATGCCGCAACCATCCTCATCACACTTCTGCTGTTATGTCATCACAAGCTGCATCCATTGCAGCGAGCGAAGACAATTTCACTTTGAGGTCGATAATCGTATATTTACACCTCCACTCTCAGTGTTTCCCCTGGGTTGACTGCTTTGGAGCGGGGGGGGGTTAATATGTGGGGGCATGAAAAACTCAAGACAGAGACTCATCAGCCAGACATTTCTCCGTTCTCTGTTTAAGAGCGGCTGACATTGACACTAAAATGAAAATTGCTGGTCCACCTTAAAAGTCAGTCCACCTTAAGTGAGCCTGGTGAAGTTAAGCTAACGCGTTTTTGCTAACTTCGGGGCTAACCCCCTTTGATAGATGAGTATTTTCTTTGTCTTGAGGAGCTGCAGCATTTATTAACTGACACACAGCCTGTAATGTACATTTACTGCCAGATTGACGACTTACTGCTAAACTTTTCCTCTGCTCCGCTCGCGTTCACGTCATGTTTCTGCCCCTCGCGCAACTACACACGCACGTTTACACACACATACTGCCTTATTCCTTACGGAGCCATGCTCCTCTTGTACCTTTCATGTAGATGTCCTTTGAAGAACGAAGAGAGGGAGGATGACTAAAAAAAATCCACAATAACGTAGGGTGTTCTTGTGCTCACACAATGCGCGAATGAAAATCATTACTAGCCCGTTGATATTAATGATCGTCTGAAATTTTAGCAGCGGCACTCATAATTTTGCAGCGGCGGTGCGCTGAATGAAGTAACTTTGTTGCCCTCAAACTCTGTAATAGACTGTAAAAAATATGAACGTAGTCAACGTGACGTCAGCCCTTGGTTTGCGAACTGCTGTTTTGAAGCCTCGAGTGTAGCGATTTGACCACCGCCATCTTGGATTTGGCTGTCGTCATGTTTGGTTTTTGGAGCCAGAAGTGAGGGTGTTGCTGACCGTAGCGCTAGCCATTAGCTTGGTTATCACGGTGCATTTACAATATATGGTTAACAGTGATAATGCTAATGCTAATTTTCGCTAACGAAAAGCAGGCCTAAAACCGATAAAACAAAACGTACTCACCGGAAAGACTGATCATCCGACTCATTGGTTCATTGGTGGGTCTCTTACTACAACCAAACGCTGAACAAGACTTTTTATAGGTGATTATAAGAGCTGAATACCGGACTAAAAAATGGCATCCTTTCAGTCCTATAGGATTTCTCGCCTGGCGCATACGCCAAAAAAAAGTTTCTAGCTTCCAGGTTTGTTTCCCCCCATGGTGCGGCCCACTGAATGTGCGCAGTAGCGTTTCCCTCGCGGGCCCCGCCCGCGAGCTCCCGCTCGGCCCATAGACTTTACATTGTGATATCCGAGGGGTCCTGTCAACAGTTTTGCAGACGTCTCTTTTACAATGGTGGTCTATTGGGAAAATCCTTTTTACCGCGAGTGGCCACTGGGAAAAAATGGCGGCAAGGCAGAGCGGCGGCGCTCTATCCAGCTCTTATTATACATCCAAGCTGAAAACACACTGAAATAGCGGCAGCTACGCTTATACGCAATGGTTACGTAACGTAAGCAACGTTGTCGCTGTGGTAGCGACTTGCCAATCACAACGTCATGCTGTATTTAAGAAGACTTGAAACTAGCAATTGAGACCATAAAGTTATTGGGAAACAGTTAGGAAACTGAGGTAATAAATCAAGAGAGAAGTAGGGTCATTTTCTCATAGACGTCTTTTTACAGCAAGTGGAGTCACCCCTGCTGGCCATTAGATAGAATGCAGGTTTTTGGCACTTCTGCATTGGCTTCATTTTGCAGCCCCGATGGTTGCCACTTGTACAAAACCCATACTCATGACTTACACCTGTAAGCTAACTGGACAGCACGTTCCATTGGTTGATGTGGGAAGATGTGGGAAACTCCCCATTCCTAAGTGAAGTTAGAGTTTCATCTGACAACCAATTTATCAATTTAGCAGACATTACGACCACTCTATATTAATGCAAATTATGAACTTGACGACTTGGCAGATTTTGACAATTAAATGGACTATTCTGCATGAGATGATTTACACAATGAAAGAAGTCTAACATATCTTTGAGAGTAAACTATTCAACTGAGAAGAAACATACAGCAATCTATTTTGATCACAAAGACCTACAACCAATAATTTTTCAAATCTTAGACAATTGTACTTATTCATTTGCCTAAATGTGTTAAAATATTTGCAAATGGTAACAAAGAATGAGAAATGCACTTTCTATTGTGTACAAGTAACAAAATCTGAAGAATTTCAAATTGTCTTTATGACTTGACTGAGAAAACTAAAGAATATATCTATGCTAGCTCAGGTGAGATTTTAGCTCTTTTCCCTCTTGTTTTAAGAAAGGCTATTTTTTATTTTCTAGGTGCTGTGTTCTGTATCAGTAAACTGCGGCTGGTTAGCCATGTTAAAGTAATTCAGCAACACTGTAAATTAGAAACCTACACTTTTTTATGAGGTGGATAGCCACATACACTACTCAATAATACTCAATACTCAAACTTGCCAGTCTCTTCTAATACATTCCATCTAATAAAGTTACTTAGATTGCAACATAGAAGTGTTTGAATAAATGATTGTCAGACTAGCAAATTCAATCTTGTATTTGTACTTTCTTGAACTGAAGCTTTGGCCAAAAATAGAGAACATTTAACAATCAATTCCCGACAATTCCCAGTGCTCCTAGTTGCAGTAAAATGCCTTATTCTATTGTGTCTAATAATTCAATGTAGCGATTTCAAACCATATTTTAGGTTTATGGGATACTTTGAAAATAACTAACAGCTGTAAATTGTAACTGATCTCCATTTGTGAATAGGTATTGAACAATTTTGTATATTTTTATTTTTATTTGTTATCATTTTTTTAACATGTTTTATGAGGAAAAAGGTAACAACACTTGAAGAAAGGTTTTTAATCAATAAATACAGATACATAATACAGATAATATATACAAATATATTTCAAAGCACTATTGGTCAGTCAATAGACCTGAATAAATGGTGGGCAATATTTTGCCAAGATTTAAACTAATCTCTCCTTTACATTTCAGGCAACATTTTATTTCAAGCGAGGGCAACTGTAGGGGAACTCCATCAGCACTGGTGCTGATTTTATGCTGAATTTTGTTTGAGAGTGCTTGAAGAAACTATTACTCTGAACAAATAACGCTCTTGTTTGCCACTTTGATTCAACAGAACGCTCCCACAGAGCTTTCCTCAGAGTTCTTCCTAGCCCCTTGTTCAAGCAAAATTATGAATTTAGCTTAAACACATTTTACTTGGGGCAATTTTATTATGAAATCTGTATTTTAAGGAGAGTGCAGGTTTGTTTTCAGGTTAGGGAACAAATATTGCAATATTTCATAAAAACTTAAATGTAGGAATGTATTATTCATATGACCAAGACATCTTGGTCCAGGGCACAAACCCCATGCGTGTACACTGGATCAGAGACTCTTGTCTTTTATATTTCTGAGAATTCTTGTTCTTGACAGCAAGGTCTGCTGGGATTTGCGTTGCCATGGCAAGAGTGCCAGTGGGTCAGGCAGCACGGTGGGGCTTAGAGGTGTGATTGACAGGCTGGCTTGCAGTTCTAGGTAGTGGAGCGAGTGAAAAACTGGGGCCTGCCTTCAGGCTGAGGGGAGTTGATTGGCCGAGGGGTGCTGCCCAGAGGCAGCTGCCAGCAGGAGGCTGTGTTGAAGGTGGCTGCTCCCAGGGAGTCACACTGCAAACTCTGTGCAATATGGACACATTTGAAACATCTTAATGTGGAAAAAAATCATAGCCTGTATCACCATATCCTCTGTGATAATAGAGCATGATTATGGCTCTTATTTAGGGCTGCATGTTTTCACTAATTTTAGGTTATTTGTAGAACTAGTGCTGGGACATTTTTAGTCTGGGTGGCCTTTGGGAAAATGAAAGACAGCTAACAATTTCAGGAGGTGAATTAGGGGTTGATTTCTTTGTCAGACAGGTTTAAAGCTCTGCTGTCTTACACAGCTGACTTAGTAGGATACCTGGCTTCCAGCCCAAATGTATTCTCAAATCTATTTTCATCCTATCAGCCTTATAAAACTTACCCTCTAGCATTAAGTGGTGCCCAAGGCTTTCACATTGCCCTCTTGTGTCAGGACAAGGCTGCACAGCCTGTTGCAACTGGTTGCAGTTAGTATTCAAAAAGAAACCCTAAATAATTTTCATAAGACCTTCAACTGAGGCAGAGCTGGTCTTGAACTATGTCTTAAAAGAGTTTTTTCTGCACAAATGTAAGAGTTGGTGAAAGCGGAGCACCACAGCTGGGGACATACAGAATGAGCTTTGAGAGCTCTACACAACACAGACTGCCATCAAAGCCACTAGGCAGAGTCTCGAGGCGCTTAGCTCAAAGCAACTCAAACTCAGGACTTCCAGCCCTGGTGGAGCTTGGCTTCCAAGGATGTTTATGGAGTCCTGAAAACCAGAACAGAGTATATTTCCCTGAGCAGCAGCCCACTTGCCAGGGCCGATAACAACCTCTGTAACAGCTCTAACAGATGCAGTGGCAGTGTACAACCAGCTTTTTTCAGTGCCTCCAACTGTGAGGAAAACTTTCTTTGTTGATGAGGAATCAGACAGCATCCATATTGGAATGGGCGACCAAGCCATCGTATGAAGCTCTCTGAGTCATGCAGCATGCAGCAAGTGCTCCCTGATTGGTTGTTGGCCTACTGTGACTCAACTGGTGTCTCTGGAAACAGGCTGTCCGCCTCTGCACAGCTGTCCTTCTCCTAATGAGATACTGGTGCAAAGCTTGACACTCTTACCAGGCAAGCAGAAAGGCAAAGTAACAGCACTAGTCCCTTGACATAAGGATTAGATCTACCATGCTGTACACTTAGTACTTTTGCCTCCCAAAGGTAGTCTTGGTTTTTTTTCTCCTTGAGCTTTAAGCCTCCAGTCAAAGGCTCAAATTTATATTTTTTAAATAATATTTTTTGTTGTTTTTTTGCAAATATTGCCTATTTACACAACCAACAGACATTAGAATTCATCTGGAGTTGTTTTTCTGGCCATCTCATGAATGTAGTTCCAATTTTCATTCCATTTCCTTTAGCTCTTTTTTGAACTCCACCAATTCCTAAGGAAAATATCTGACTCTTTAGCTGCCAGATGCTCCACTATGTTCACCAGCTAGTTGCTAACTTTGTCTGTCTGGTGTTTAGTGCTGTGTAGGTAGAGCTGCCTGCTGCTGCCAGGAGCAAATATGCGAAGCTGGAAAACCAAAAAAATGCACTAAAAGGTCCTAAAAAGCTCTGTAGAGTTGAGGGAAACTGCTGAGTTGGGTGATAATTCTGTGGTTTTGTCACTACGAGCAACACCATTCACATCACATCATTGTGATTTGATCTATTAATATAAAAATATTAATTAGTGCTGCTTTAAAGTAAATTGTAAAGGGTATGGTCTAGACCTGCTCTATGTGAAAAGTTCTTAAATCTATAATTATAGTTTTGTGTCACATAATTGCATCCTCAGTCTTATACATGTAAAGGCCTCTCATGTCTATTAATCCATCAGTCTCATGAGATTGAGGTATGCTTCATTCACCCAAATGCCAATGGCAGTAACATATTCTGCCTCTCTATCCTCATGTTGCGTCGGTCTTCAAGGCCTAATTTCTGCTCAACTGGAAAATGATTTTTCTTTTGGGGTGAAGTGGACAGGGCAAGGATGTATTTGGCCATAAATCACTACTGGCAGGAGGCAGAGAGAGTGTTTATTTGGCAGCAGCGTACCTAGCCACATTGACAAAACTGCTGAACAGCACAGAAGCCAGATTCCTCTGTTGCCTCTAGTGTACAGAGCAGCGCAGAAGACTTGGCAGTGTCTACCTAGAGCTCATTGGACTAAAGGGTAAAATTGGCACAGTCTGAGAAACCGACCAGAGTGGTAAGAAAAAAAATATCATTTTTTTGGAAATGTAATGCCACGCCAGTCTGTTGTAATTCAACACAAATAAATCACAGAGCCCTACTTAGAGTCAACAAGGATCGGAAAACATGTCAAACTGAAGAGAAGAAAGTCTGGGAGCGAGTTTTTTTCATGAGCAATGACAGAAAGAAGTCTCTGTATCCTTTATTGATTTAGATGACAAATTACAAGGAAGTTTGTGATGAACTTGGTGACCTAATCAAACAGTCGTAGAGGAAGTATTGCTCTATTGTAGGTGGCTTGTAATACTGTGACCACATAATCAGCCACTGTGGGTTTCTTGTTTGTAAGCTAGCGGACAATGAGTCTAATGGCTTTTATTGGGGAAAAGTCAACAGGGTGGTCAGGACCCCTGGATGACTCCTTACAGGAATGACAAGAGACCCCATTGAGACTCAAGCTCATGGCAGAGTTGACCATGAACTCCAGCTTGACAACCGATGTTTGTCCCAGAGACATTCCCATCAACTGTGTGCGAATGGAGTGCTATCAATCAGCTATTGAGGAGAAGACAGAAGGAGAAAACGTGAAAGAAAGAAAGAGACTTGGGATGGAGGGGGTAAAGACAGACAGACTCTGAGGCTCTGGAGAAAGAATGCAGTCATTCATTTTTAAAGTGAAAACAGTGAAATACAAGTACTCCATCGAAGTGTGTGACACCCCCTCCTCAGCCCTGCGGGGCGCTTTGCATTCTCCAGAAACAGACCACACACATAAACAATTCATCACAGTCTGGAATAGAAGGGAAAAAGTCATTTTTGTCTATTTTCTTAAAAAAAAAAAGAGTTGGAGCCCAATCTATATTCTCGGGCCACAAAAGCAAATTCCACGCCAATAAAATTTGAGGAATGACTTTGCACTGACACATTGACGCCATCTCTGTCTCGCTCTCACACACACACATGAATACACACGGGCACAATGACAGTGCATGTGTAAACCAGCTCTTTCTCTTTTCATAATCTGTAACCTTGACTTAAACCTTATTTAAATTCTTTTGGGGGAATTTTTGCCTTCATTTGATACAGTAGAGAATCAGACAGGAATTCTGAGGTGAGAGAGAGAGAAGGAGATGACATGAAAAAAGGCTCCTGGCCAGATTCGAAACGAGGGATGTTGAAGTTCCATTGTATGCCTCTTACTATCCACGGGATGCAGCTGCTTCATGTTACAGCTCCAGAGACAATCCGCTGCCATTCTAGGAAATGTCTTCCTAAGGTGTAACTGAAACATCTTGCTTTTTCCAGACAAGGTGAAGACTGTTTAATTTGTCCAGTACGTTGATTTATGACCAAATACCTGCTAAACAAATGACATTCCTATCAGCCTCAGCTGGACTGCAAGTTTAGTGCCAAATGTTAGCCTGCTAATGCACTAAACTATGATGAATGAACATGGTACTTTACACCTGCAAATCATCAGCATGTTAACATGCTAAATTTTGCATTTACATGTATATAAAGCAAAATTTAAACAGCTAATCCATCTCTTCTTTTCTTGTTTGTTTATGTTACTTCTCTCCAAAAGTCTGTAAAGTAAGAAAAAGAATGCTATTTTTTTTCGGCTCTCTGAGAATTCTTAATGCAACACAAGTGTGAGCTGCAGTCTGAGCATTGCAGCTAGGGTCGATAAAGCATGAAACAAGAGAAAGCTGAACCCTTATGTTTGGGTTCACTTCTGCTCAAAACAATCATGCATGAGTAGTCCGACCAAGCTCTAGCTGAACTTTGTCTCCTCTTCATTCAGACAGGAATTCTCCATCCATCCTCTATAAGTGATTCAAAGGTCGCACATCGCATCTTCTGTTTTCTTTTTTCTTTCTTCTGTGCAATAAGTACAACAGTACACATTCCTCCACAGATATCTACCAAATAATTGTGCCCTCACCCAAATACAATGGAGGTGAATGAAATTTTGTTTGTGGTGCTCACAACAATGAAAAACTTTTTCCAGGAACACTATCCCTGTTACTATGGATGATTCACAGACCTCACTTTGGACAGTTTTCAGTTGAACTATTTTCTACCAAAAAAACAGTCCCCATAAAAACTGTTGACAGGGAGGTCTGTGGTAACAGGGACACCATTTATCTTCACTGTGTTGGGGTAGAAGTAGAAATCTGAGACAAATAAATAGACCAAAATTATCTGTATGGCTAGATACCACAAGGGGATTTGGGTGACCTAACCCTTTAAATTAGTGACAATTAGGCTACATGTTCTTATTCTCAAGTCTGAAACCAGAACTCATTATCCAAAGGACATTTCAGGGCCTGTAACTCCTCTACATCCCTCTCCTGTCTTGCTTAGACACACACAAATACGCACGCTTGTAGAAAATAAAATGCTTCATTCATCCAAATGTTCCCCATTAACCCCATCCTTCCTATTCAATGGCTGCCCTAATTGTTCAGGACACCAGCCGCCACTGAGTAGTCACATCTGGTTGGAGTCGTTTTTGCCTTGGACCTTGACCACACTCTTTATCTGAGTCCAGCTAGTGACCCGCATGCTCGTTACCATTTTAACAGTAGTTTGAGATTGCCACCATTCATTAAACTGCTCAGGCGGAGAAGAGGGGAGGGCAATTACATGGACCTTTGCTTCTGCTTGCCTCATGCTCTGTCCACACAAAAGGCTTGTCGTCTCTGCTGACCTCGTTCACAAGAGTCCGTCCACTCAGGTGGAATAGGAGCACATCTGGATAACAGACAAACTGCGGTAGGTAGTAGGGAAATTATTTCGACTTTGTTATTCTTTTATACACTTCACATACATTATATTATCTTCAAAATGGAAAGTGTTTGCTTTATGTTTGCCCTGAATGTGTCATTTCTAAATTTTCACTCCTTACCTTCCCACTTCTACCTATTCACCCATCTTTTGTCATTTTCTCCCTTTCTTTCATGTCTGAGCGGTCTTTTGCTGTTTCTATCTCCTGTTTTTGATCTACACGATTTCTATAAGTCTCAGCAGGTTTTCTTCCTATTTTCAAGCTTCCTCTGTTCTCCCATGAATATCTGAGCAATTGCTATAATTGGGCTCTGATCAAATTGGCGGCCAAGGAGGATACTGGAACAGTAAGGGCCGGCAATGTTCACACTTGCACATGCATCCTCCCCTGATTCTCTTAAATTATGGGGTGCATCCACAACAACAGGCTATCTTAGGCAACACACATTACTGTAATTTCACTGCAAATCCAAAAGGGTATCATCAACACATATTTTAAACATGTATTCCCAAACAAAGAACATTTATCCAGGCAAATACATATCTAATCTGCGTGGAAATGTGAGGGTAGTTTTGCCCATGGAGATTCCAGTAGATTGACTGATGAGCTATCTGACAACTAATTGGACCAACAGGACTGAGGAAGCCGAGTTCCTTAGATGTGTGATAATCCACTGTTGGGAGCCCGAGGCCTTTGGGACTGAGAGAGTTGAGGGGGAGGGAGAAGAAGAGATAAAGAGAGATACGGGATATAGTGGGAGACGAGGAGATAAAAAGAAAATGGCGAGGGACCAAGACACAAAGAAAAAGGTTGAAAAGAGAAAAGAGTTGAGAAAGGATAAGTTGGAGTTATGACGCCACATGAAACAAAGAGAGACCTGAGAATTAAAGTTAGAGCGACTGAAAAAGATGAAGAGAAAAGGGAGGAGCTGGAGATGGATAGAGGACGAAAACAAGAGAGTAACGCATTAGAAATAAAACAGGAGAGGGAGGCTGGGAGTGTGAAGGCTGTAATGTGGACTGTAATCGATGAAGCTAAGGGATTGAGAGGAGACTTCTGGCCCTAAAATCTGTCCATCGATCTGAGCGGCTTACTGGGGACGAGGTGATGGGGTTCGAGTGGGCTGCTGGGACTGGAGAACCCAACTTAACCTGGTTCTAAGTAATCAGCTCTGGTCTTCAAGGAGAAACCTGATGAGGTTCATGAGCTTACCAAGACATGTACTGTAATTCTCCAATGGAGGTAGAGAAACAATAGGTTAGATCTGTTCATCTGGCCTTCAGTAAAGTGAGACTCACTGGGATAGAGGCATCCAATCATGTCCACTGTCTATTTTCTTTGGTCTGAACCACAGTGGTAAAGGTTCTTTGTTGAATTTTGTATTTGGATTCATACTGCAGAATTACAAGTGGACAAGAGTTGTTTTACAGGCGTCTCACAGCTTTTTTGATAGTTTCGGTAGCTTGACATGCTGTGATGTTAAATATTTTCAAAGCTGTGTTGCTGAAAAATGGAGACTTGTTTGCTCTCTTATCAACATGAAGAACACATACTGTGATCATATCACTTTTCCTTTTAAAGTTAGAGTAAAGTAAGTGTTCAGATTCCTGAAATAACAGTACTGGTTTAATATAGTTTTTATGCTCTTTATCCATCAGTTCCTTTATCTTGTCCATGGTTTTTGGGTTGCTCAGTGCAAGCCAAAAACATGGACTTTGAAATGTATCAAAACCTTTACCTTGTCAGCTCTTACTTTACATCCGCATTACCTAATTTTTTTGGCCAACACGGGGCAGTGGAAACACTGAAATACAGTATTATCACCTTTAAAGTTCATGTGGCAAGCGTGTTAGCAAAAAGTACCTATTTACATCACATACAGAGCAAAATTAGCATTCATTTGAAGCCACATGTCTGGCCACCTGATATGTCCAATATTCACTCTCCTTTAGCTTTGCATTGCTCCCCACAAACTCCTGAGAAAAATATCCGGCTCTATAGCTGAAACTGTTGGGACAAATTTGAGTGCAACACCATCAAGGGTAGGATGGTTTACAAGGAGCTATCTCTACAGCTGCGTCTGAATTCAGGGGCCGCTTCCTTTGAAGGCTGCATTTGCAGACCGAATGCGTCACAGCGGCACCCCAAAGGCTGTCCCATTTCAATGTCTTCTTCAAATGGGGCAGAGAAATGTGGCCCTCTTTTATCCAGAATTTGTGATCCAACGGATGAATCGTTTGCAGCCCAGCCCATCCCATCCCATCCCAGAATGTATTTCGCACCAACCGGCAGTAGCAATGGCGGAGATTTTCAGCCAGGCTAAACTGATGTAATTTTCGCTGTAGGACTGTTAATATATCACTTCATTGAGTTTTTTTCAGGCGAGACAGTAACCATTTAGATTCCCAATATGTGCTTTATCCAAATAACGCCTGTTTGTAAATCTGCTCAAACGTTTTTGGACATGCCGACCATGTCAAGGCAGGTGGCCATGTCCTCGGACAGCAATGCCTTACAGTGCTGGAAATGAGGTTAACAGTGAAGTTTACACTGCCTGGTTTAAATTTATGGTTTTAGCACTTTTTAGCTTCATTGCCCAGTTTAAAACATTTCCTAGAAAAGTAATCAAATGAAAAAAGTTACATTACTTTGATGATTTTTGATGATTACTTATTACATTTTTAACAAGGTAAGTAATAATCTGTAACCTATTACATTTCAAATGTAACCACAGGGGCTGCACAGAGGTGACTAGATAATCACTGACTGGGGTAAACGCTTCCTTTAATCTTGCGAGTACATTACCACCATATGCACCCGAGGTGCCGAAAAGACTCAGAAGTATAAGAAAGCAGATGCCTTTGAATACAGAAACAGAGTGATTAACTGTGATTTTTCTATTTCTTTCTTGCAGGCTGTTGCAGAATAAAATGCTGATGTCTCTGCTGACTAATGTTTAGCTGTGTCCAATCTGAAAGTCAGAATTAGAAGAAGAAAGATGGGCTAAGTAGATGGGGAAGCAGCTGAGGAGGCCTTTCATGCTTTCAGATGACAGATGCTGAATTGTGTTCCTAAAGCCCCAATAATATTTTTCCAGACAGGAATATTAAAAGGAGAAAGTAAACATCAGGGTGAGCGAGGCACAGGTGGAACTGTTATAATAGTGAGACCACCTGTGTGAAGGGTATCTGTAGCCAAGTGCATGTGTTAGGGAGTCGAACTGTCTCTGTATACTGTTTATGAAACTGTATCCCCTTTCACTGCAGATGAAATTGTGTGTTTACATCTGGTTACTATGACGTCATTCTTTAATATTTTTCCCATAAAGAAGGAAAGCAAAAAGATCAAATAAACATGGTAACAATTTTCCCTTCTTCTCTTTCAAGCCGAGGCTGCAAGTTGCCACATCAAGCGCATCAATGATAAAAGATCTTATTGCTTGCACATGAAATGGGCCTCATCCTTCTTAGTTTGCTGAATTCAAGTGTAAAAAATGTTATGTAAGACATTGTGGTTGATTCATACTTTCATTCTCACACACCATTTCATAATACCTCAATAGAGATGAATGGAAACATACCCATAATTTGTCAGTTTCATTGGTTGTATCAAGATTCATTTTGATGATAAAGAAGTTGATATTTTTAATAAAGTACTGCTACAAAGGAACCATTAAAGGCTTACTTAGGCAATTTCGTTTTGCATTTCATTAACAGTGGGTGACTCAGAAGAAACAAAAAAATAAAAACAGAGTGGTCAAAATTGATGCAACAGCAGCCAAGATAACCTGACTTTGAAGCTGGAACCCACATTTCCCGTAATGCAACTCGATACTGTGGTTTTTGTTAGTCTACGTACGGTAAACGCCCACATCTTTCAAGTTCCACACTCGCAGTATCTACACTGGTTTTCTGTTAAAAAGTTGTAGCTCGAGCCAAGATTACCCTGATGATGTCACTGTGACATCATTAGGGGTTATTTTCTCAGACAAAGCTCCTCCAGAGCCCCAGAAGGCATCATACAGCTGTTTTCACAAGCCAAGTAGTACTCCTAATGAATAGTAAAGTGATCTTAATGTGTAAAACTGGCAGCGTTCCACTTTAATAAGAGTACTGAGACTTGACAAGCTGCGCTGTCGTCCATATGCAGAGCGAAGGAACTTTCTTGACTGTATTATAATGCATCTGAGCTAAATATATTCTACTATTTCGTGTTTACTTTCAACACACATTTGCATGCAGCTCTGTTTTCTTTGTGTCTGTCCTGACTACCTTTACTGTCATGGTGGCATGGACAGAGGATCCTGTCCTGGCTCAGGCTTCATCCCCTTCAGTGGATACAGCTGCTCGCCACAGCTGAACAGCTGTCGCCTCAGCATTATCATAATCCCTGTCCCTCTCCCTCTGTCTCTCCCCCCTCCTTCTCCCATCATTCCTGTTGCTTTTTTTTGCCTTTTTTGGTTGTTGCTTTTGCTTTATCATATATGCCTCTTGTCGGCTCTCTTGTCCCTTTCCACCCTTGTTCTTTGCCTCATTCTTGTATAAACACTTTGTATCCCACACTCCAACCAACTCTACAAAATAAAGTCTAAAACCAGACGTCATTAACAAATGCAGCTATTAACAATCGAGCGATGTCTGAGATTGTTTTGTTAATGGGAGTTAAAGATGACTTGGGCAAGTAGAGCAGAGTGTAACTAGTATTGAATGCAACATTAAACACAGTGGAAATACTCTCAGGGTTTAATTTGGGCAAATGTATTCGGGGAGCTGCTCTAATTAAACGAAGGAGATACATTATTTATCCACTTATATTATTATACATAGTGTTTTTCCTGTTCCCAACAACTTGGGTTCAAGCACAGTTTATCCTACGTGTTTTACCCAAACCTTCATGTCCAAATGAGCTGTAAAGAAATGGGAGTTATTTGGTTGTTATTTAGCATGTTTCCAGTTTTGCTGACTCTTAAGAAGGTGGCAGGCCTTTACTGCGACATTTTTCTACCTTGTCATTAGGTAGCGTTAATGTTATTTCATAGGGCTGTGTTTACTCCCCTGGAAATGAACAGGGTTATTATAATACCACCAGTCAAAGCCAGAGGGAAATATTATGGAAATTATGAAACTGAATAGAAATTGCCTATCAACATAAACAGTTGGCTGAGAAAATGCACGGTTTAAATGAAGCAAAGCTTGGCTGGATTGTAAAAAAAAAAAAAAAAAAAAAAAAAAAAAAATCACAATTAACCCTTTATTCTATCCCAAAGATCCTACAAGTTGTTCACAGGTTTACACTGATCATCAGATATGAAGCTGCAGTTTTGACTGATTAAAGATTGATTGGAGAATGAATCAATACTGGTTGTTGATGGGGAGCACCTAACCCGCATTGACTCTAATTAGACATTTGTATTGGATTTCAGTCCAATCAGTTGAAAAGTATGCTAATTATGTTTAGGGTGTAGTAACAAAGGCAGCAGGAGTAACAGAAGCAGGAATACCATTTGTACTTTACAAGTACAACTAGTATTTTGAGTTTGGGTTGTAGCAGGAGTAATAGTTGTACTAGTGCTTGTGAAGGCTGGCGTACCAAGACAAGCAACCCTGGGGCCCCAGATCACCAGTCTAGGGTCATACTGTGCTCACAGGGGAATCATTCCTAAATAAGGTTGAGTTTAATCAGATTACCAAAAACATGATTCATGATTCACACGTAGCCTGGGGTAGCACTATTCCAGCAGCAGATGACTGGTTGATTTTCTGTGTCTCTGGCCACGTATTTAAGGGCTGAGCCAACTGTTTAAGATCTTCATCTCATAACTAATGTGATCGAATGACTAGAATCGTCAGGATCAGTCTGATTCTGCTCATCAGGTGGCACTAATTCACTGATCACGTTGCCATAATTAATCAGAGCAGCACATCACAGTGCCTTCTGAGCTTTTAAAAGTAGGAACAACTGAGGCAAACAGCAAAATCAGGCAGTCAGGAGGGAATGTGGAAGGAAAAAAGTCACTGTTGCACTGCCGGTCGGACTCCAGGCTGAGGTTATCACCAGCTGGATACACACTTTACCCCAGAAAGTCTGCATTGAGTTGAAATTAGTGTAACGTTAGAGCTGAACTTATATCAGTTGTAGGGTTGGACATATTTGCCTTATCCTGAAAGCATAGTGTCCTGTCCAACAGGCCGAGGGCAGGGAGCAGAGAGCTATGTAAATACATTAGGACTAACACGCTTGGTGCAACCCAACGGAGCATTAACACGGCTAATTGAGTTTGGTGCTTTTTGGCTGCGATGCTTCATTACTTGTCAACTGAAGCAACACACGCTCTTTCAACACTGAGGCCGTCTCCCTTCATAAGATCACCCTGTCTGTCTGTGTTCTCTCTCCAGCATCCTCTCTTACTGGAGAAACATTAATTGGGGTTAGCTTCTCTCTCTCTATTAATGCTTGTATCTATACCTCATACATGCTTCTCAGCTTCTGTTCAGCTTCATTCAAGCTGGCACTGTCTTTTTATTATCAAGAGAACAAGGAGTAGCTCAAACACAATCTCAAGTTGCCCATGTTGGAGAAAGTACCTAATTTTGCTTCATACTAGAAAACAGAATGGAGGTCTATTTAAAGTTGCGGAAAGTTTTGGCTGTGCCACACATTGTGTAACACTTTTTTTTATTTGTGAGTGACTAATCACATGGAAGAGCAGACTGGGGTTTTCACACTGCACTGCTGACAGTTTACAACAACAGCAAAATGAAAATAGGAATGGGGGAATAGTAGCTGTTTCTCTGATGGGAGCACACCGGCTGTGTTGTGGAGTTTCTAAGTGTTTGGGAGTTGTACCTTAGGACTGTCTGCTGATAGTGGCAGCTACCGCAGTTAGTCATTATGGAAACAAACCCACTTTTCATTATCAGCACAAAATGCCGTTGAGGCAGCGCTTTCCGTACCGAAAAAAAAGAAAGAAAGAAAAAATGAAGCGGGGTGAAAACACCTCTCCACTTTTGTTTTCCGTACACAACCTACTGCATAAATTCCTATTTACTTCTTCTGCTTGCTACAGAACAGTCAATGTCGTGAGAAGCCTTTGGATGAGTGCTGAGCAGTCCTGTTCTGACGCACTAAGAGTCAAGTCAGTTTTATTTATATAGCCCACAATCACAAATCACAAATTTGCCTGAAAGGGCTTTACAATCTGCACAGCATAAGACACCCTCTATCCTCAGACTTTGGGTTTGGATAAGGAAAAATAAGTCTGCGGTTTGGGGTTTTTCTTTTTCTTTTTTTTTTTTGTAAGGCCTTTTTTGCTGTCTGGGATGTTTCTCTGTTCCCCTAACCTCCAGCCAGGTCCTGAAAGAGGCTATGCTTATCCACAGACCTGCACCCTGGCCACTGTCACAAGCCATCAGCACCTCCTCGCTATTAATCTAAAATCTCCACACCACACACATCCACAGACACACTTTCCATCCAAACTCCAGCCTCCTTCGTCTTCATCTCCCTCACAGAAAGACCCAGAGCTCTGGTTCTACTTTAATGCCCTGTCACACTTCATTTAGCCTCTAAGGAGGATGCGGAATGGAGTGCGATGTGGGTGCAGGCTTTAACACATACATTACAACGGCACACAAACACACCTGTACATGAACTGTGCATGAACACACACACAAATGAAGTCAGAGGCTCTTTGTGCTACTGTAAGTGTTCGTAGAAACTTTGCAGACTACCAGTATTCACTTGCACTTTTCAACTTTTCTTTGGTCTTCCCTCCTCTTACTGCCCTTTCTCTATGTTCTCTTTGTATTGTCCTATTCAGGCCAAGGCCACCCAGCTATAGAATGAGGTCAATGAGAAAGTGTTAAAGGCTAAACAAAAACAAGAAACACCCAAGCTGCTTCACCCATTGAGGGACGCAAATGTACTCTGACACATGGCTGAGCAGCGCTGTCCGTCAAACCGGAGTGAAAACAAGAGCCCTCAGGAGTGACTGAAAGGCCTTTCAGACCTTGCGCCCTTTGTTCCCGGGCCAAGTCTGTGAAGTAAGCAAGGTGCTGCATCATTAAGCAAACCATATGAGGTGTGTTGTAAACTGAGCTTCAGCCAGGGGCTGATGTAAGCCGCTGAACGCACAGCGCTCAGAAGAGAATCCAGGTTTATGTTGGCAGGGATAAAGTGCCATCTTGAGTGTGCTACAACTTGCACAATGGACAACAGTAAAACACTGCATCTAACAAGATTTTAAGTGCAGTCAGTGACTTTCACTTTTTAAAACTATGACCAAAAAGGCTAATGTCAAGAAATTCTTGTTTAGTGTAGCTAATTCAACAAGCTACAACAATCAAAACTGGCAAATTAAGTTGCTAGAAAAAATTACGTGTCGTTTCAAACCTATGACCTTATGAACTTATGACAATTCTTAAAGCTTATACGCTGTCATATCTGCCCAATAAATATAAGGCTATAGCTAGAAGCCAGTTAGCTTAGCTTAGGGGGCAAACAGCTAGCCTGGCTCTGTCCCAAGGTAAGAATATCTGCCTGCCAGCACCTCTAAAGATGACTAATGAATACATTATATCTTATTTGATCTGTACAAAAACTGTCACAGTGACAACAAGACCCCTGAAACTCACCACAACCAGAAAAGAAATGATTTCAACCAGTAAAACCACAACTAGAGCTTCAACGATTAGTCGATTAGTGCATTTGTCTACTGAAAGAATATTAAACTACAACTATTTAAATAATGGATTAATTGCTTTAGTCATTTTTCAAGCAAAAATGCCAAATATTGATGGTTCCAGGTTTTAAATGTGAGAATTTTCTGCATCTCTTGGTTTTATAGTGAATAGAATATTTGGGGGTTTGGGGCTGTTTATTGGACAAAACAACACATTTAATGACATCCAATTTTGCTCTAGGATATTGTTATGGGCATTTTTCTCTGTTACTATTTGGTTTATGTGCATTTTGTAAGAGAAAAATGCATGCACAGCCAATGAGTAGCAAGAAGTGGCAAATGGGTTTTGTCACACAGTGCATCAAAAACAGAATCAATCTTTCTTGTACGGTCGAGCCAAAGCTGAGGTAACAATATCAAAACCGCTGAAAAAAAAGAAACTGGAAGTCAGCACACAAACAAACACACACACACACACACATACTAACAAGATAGTCCAACTGCATTCTACACGTGTCATGTGGCTCACACAGGTTTGTGCACACAAACCACATGGCGGCATGACATTACGACAACTTCGAATCCTGCAAGTTGAGAGGTGAACAGCAGATGCTTGCGCTCTCTCACTGGTGTGGGAAATGTCAGCGGTACAGATGGCAGGGTCCAGTTGCGACCTGTCCCTATGGTACGGCATGCGACATCTCATCCATAAACATGGCGGTGGCTGTGGATGTTATGGTCGGCGTGGCAGACTGCAGGAGAGATGCCAAGCTACTGTACATTATTCATCGCAGGTCCGCTCTTCCGCTCTTTGTTTTGAAGAAACACAGATGTGGAATATAATAAAAAATGGAAAATAAATCGATCTGATACAAAAAAATGTGTCCTTAATTTAGCAGCAGCTCTTGTAAATACATCCTATATTGCATGAAATTGGCCTTTTTTCCGTTTTTGATTAGAGCGTCTGCTGTTTCACTTTTGTCTGTTGTAAGAAATATTCAAGGACAACTGTGAGCACACAGACGTGTCCTTTCCTTTCTATCAATCAAACTTTATTTTTATAGCGCCTTTCAAACAAATCAAATGCAATTCAAAGTGCTTTACAAGCGACTGACAAAACGTAGGATGTTAAAAGTGGATTTAGAGACTAATGCACACCAAAACAACTAAAAAGCAAAAAAAAAGTTAATTGAATAAGACAACAATAAAAGATGTGTAGATAAGATAATAAAAGATAAATAATAAAATGATAAATAACAATAAAAAGTAGATTATGAAATACTACACAAAATAGATTGATTATAGTAAAACAGTGAAATGTTAATAAAATGAAATATGATAAAATGATTAATAATGATGATAATATATTTCAAAAAAGTATAAATAATTAAACCATACAATTATAAAACACTACATAAAAGCCAGACTAATTAGATGGGTTTTTAGTTTATGTTTAAAAATATCTATATTTTCAGCTCCTCTCAGATCCTCTGGAGGCTGTTCCAGCGGCTCGGAGCGTAACGGCTGAAAGCTGCATCACCAAATGTCTTTGTTCTGCTTTGTGGAACAGCTAAAAGAGAAGAAGTGGAGGATGGTTCATAAACTAAAATTTCTGAGAGGTAGTCTGGTGCAAGGCCACATAGTGCCGTATAAACTAATAAAAGAATTTTTAGATTAATATAAAAAACAGGTAACCAGTATAAGCACTTGAAAATAGGCATAATGTGTGCTCTCCTTTTGCTCTTAGTCAACACTTGTGCAGCGGAACTTTGAATAAACTGTAGCTGATATACTGTATTCTTCTAGATCAGAAAGGAGAGCGTTACAATAGTCTAGCCTGCTAGTCATAAAAGCATGCATCAGTCTCTCTCTAGCTCAGAGAGAGAAACAGCCTCGCTTTGGAGTTGTTCTTCAAATGATAAAATGCTGTTTTTGTGACACCCTGAACATGAGCCTTGAAATTAACATCAGAATCAGAAATCACTCCTAGATTTCTTGCTTCCTAGTGTATTTAGTTTGGAGGCCAGTTTCCATTGATGTAGTGAAGCAGAGAGTGTAGGGTAAATAAAAAGGTGGGTAATCTCTGGTTTTCAGTTATCATTAAAAATGATTCAAGTGTATTTGCAGAAAAGGATGCATTTTTGAACTGTGTTTGTGTATTTGTAAGAAAATGGGGATGGTTAGGATGCCTTACCTGTACTATTCTACCTGTACTACTATATTATACTTGCATGATAAAAAGAAACCCTGTCTCTACAATGTAATGAATAATCACCCTGGCTGACTAACACTCGCCCATCTACCTCATATAATATCTCAATGCAACAACATTGAAATTCTATATGCCATGTCTGCTGTATAAACTGTAATTTGGCAATATGCTAAACATTCTCAAGGTACACGCTGGTGCTAATGGTCTGAGGGCTATTAACTGCTGATGCTGACAGACGAATATAATGAACTAATGGTTATAGAGTATAATGAAGAACTGAAGAAGGACAAGGTGAAACACAAACAGTGAAACTACAGACAATTTCTAAGCCCACTGTCCTTAGAAATTTCGTCGTGTAGAACCATTTCACACCTTGCAATTCACGTTCATTGCCAATGTTCAGTGCTGGCAAAAATAGTGGTGCTCTTATGTAGTACAGCAGAAGGTAAGGGTTTGGAGGTCGTGGTGGTGAATGGGCATCTAACACACCTGACTTTCATGCATCCCATCGCAGACTCGCAATCAACATTTGCATCTTAACATAACCTCAGTCTTTTAACTATACCCTAGTTGCCATGTGCAGATATTCAAGACAACAAGAAAATGAAACCTTGGCATTGGACATAATCTAGTGTTTTGCAGAATTGTCTGACAATAGGCTTTCACTGCCAGAATGTATCACTCTACTGCTTGGAAAGAAACACTGTCCAGGGAAACACAAAGAGAAAATTTCAATCCACACTTGTGTCGCAAAATTTCAAACATTATTCAGTCTTACAGTCCAACACAACACCACAAACTACCAGAAAGAGTTGAATCATCACCTCACTTTCTGTACATAAGTTCTGTACATCATACATTAGGCTCCATCCTAAAATGAGTTTGGAGACTTAGAGAGCAGTTACAAGAACACATGGCCATTATTACTGAGAAGCTACCGAGGGTAAACGTCAGCTCACAAAGTAATTCAACAACAGAAGGCTGAAAACTTTTGTGACAACCTGTTTGTCTATACAGAACACACCTTTATATGCATGAGATCAAATCAAGGACAGTAGAGGAGATTCCATATTGAATGCAAACATCATGTGGGCTATGTGCACGGTGTCCCTGTAGCATGTCGACCCAATATGACTGCTCACTACATGAAAAGAAAAATATACGATGAGTATAACAAAGACTCCTGTCTGCATGATATGGCCACGAATGACAACAGAGATGAAGACAAAGAAAAAGGAGAGGATGAGAAGAAGAACAAAAGGAAGAAAGTGGAAGAAAGAAAAATGCATGGCCAAAGAGATAAAGAGAATATACTGTATGAAAGAAAGAAGTTGTTTTTGCTCAGTGGATTTATGAATTCATTTTGTAACTTTGTTGTTTCTACAAAAACGTTAATTCTTTTCACAATTGATGCTCAATTCTGGAATATTCTGTAATGTCCAAAGCAGAGAGAAAGGTTTGTGTTAAAATGCAATCTCTAATCTTGATGCTTTGGGAGTATTGTTCTTTACTTTCATGCCAATAAAGCACAACAGACTGAGGAGAAATTGAATTGACAGAAGCAGGAGCTGTGGTGCATAACGAAAGTAAAATAGGGCAGGGGGGGCAGCCAAAGGAGCAAATGAAAAGTGACTGCGAAACTCAGAGAGACAGAGAGAGACACTAACAAGACATGACATGAGTGACAGTGGCCAAATTCACAAACGCACAGTTTGATATAAGCCCTCGTTTCTATGTCGCTCCTCAAATCTGTCACTTTAACTTCTCGGCAGCAAATTCTGTGGAAGACGGACACTAAAAGCAACAAGCACATTAAACAGCATGTGTTCAGATTTGGCCGCAAATATATGTTTGGCCTTTTCTTTCTCAACAGAATAACAAAGAGGTATCGCCCGACTCTGCCAAAAAATGTCTGGTTTGTAACCCAGTGCCCTGTCAACAGCCGGACAGCAGCTTGCTGGTACCTGCGACATGCCCTGGTCCTGCTGCAGGTCTGAGTGTTGCCCTCTGCCAGCTGAGTGCTGCTAGTGGCTTAGCTCTCGATCCCGACCCATCACCCATCACCCCGACCCCCACCCACAGGCATCTACTGCTTCTTAGGTTTATCTAAGCAGGCGTTCTGACCAAACATAGTACTGTGTAAAAAACCCAAGAGACTGTGTTGATGGGGGCATGTTGCTACAGGTTGAAACAAGAAGGAAGGAATACAATCCCCGAAGTCCAGTTTGCCAAAACACTACACGTGAGTTTATCGAACTATAAGACAGGATTTTACGAACGTTAGGCAACAATCATCTCGACAATTCTACAATTCACTAGAATTGCATAATTCATGTAACAAGGAATGTGGGCAACACTGCATTTTAGGGCTGTAACTTTTTCAAATAATCAAGTTTGGACAAATTCAAACTAACATTATTTGTTCGAATTAATTACAAAACTCACGTAGCCTGTTCCTGATATTCATTGTAGAATAGTTTGGTGCATCGAACTAAAATTACTTTAAGTGGCAGCAAACAGCTTCATATTCATCCACTATTTTTGGCTGGACTGCCCTACACTGACTGTTTGACTCACTGAGTGATGAAGTTACATCATTGGTCGGTGGGCCAATTGTTGGGTTTCCTCATTGGCTGTTGCTATTTCAAAACATAATCGGCATTTACAGCGGTCCCACTCATTGACTGCAGCTCATTCCAAATTTATCGCACGCTAAGGGTGCCCTGTAGCTAAACCAGCATATACCCTACCTCGGTCTGCACCTTGACTCACACACCATGACTGCACAACTGTCAGAGGAGTGTGTGGAGGCGTTGTGGCTGACCCGGCATGTGGGCTCCGCAGCCCTGGTTCTGGCTGGGAGCGTCATGTCGCTCCTCAGGATAATGTCGGCAGCTCACCTGGTGGTGCGCCTGGAGCTGCTGAACATGAGAAACCTCCAATGTTGGCTCACGTGGCTTCAGCTGCATCCAAGCTGAGACAAACAGCGTAAGCTTTCAGAGTAGGAGAGGAAACAGCTCTCCAGCACCCCAAATAACAATCATTCTGCCAAAACACTCAATACAGAGTGAGTCTTAGAAAAACAAGAGACATCCACAGATGAAAGAGCAGAGGGAGTTAACTGATAATTAGAATACTTAAAAGTAAAATAATTTCTCTTTCAAATTAAACATCCCAAAATATGAATGGAAAGTATTGTTCCTGCAACTGCATTTATAACCTTTTTTTTGACTCAAACATTGATTAACCACGTCATGTATTATACTACTTTACACTTCAACAACAAATCTTACTAGGACCTAGCGGTGGGCGATATGGCAAAAATATCATATCACGATTTTCTTCAGGCACGATCATGATCTATGATCTTATCACGATTCTTTTTCATGTTGGTTTTTAAGATGATTTTGCAAGTTACCAAACAGTACTCAAAGTTCTGAAACTTTATTGTCTATCACATAATGATAGAAATTTCACCAATAGATTGGAGTTGTGGTACGAGGCGCTCACCATGTTGGTGCTGTTACCCGTTAGCCTCCTGCTAGCAGACTGCGCTGCGTCACAAAGAAGAACTACAGTGTGCACTGTAGCACAATACTAACAATCTCTCTGTAAAGGCAGATCATGGAGACAGTTTAATCATTCACAATCTATTATCGTCATATCACAAACCCTGACTGGGACCACTACAGAAAATTGCAGATGAACATTTAACATCCAAGAATTCACATTATAGACACTACGACTGACTGACTGACCTTTAATAAACTGGCCATAATTTTGCACATTGACCAAACATGGTCAAATACTAGGTTTGGACCTCATCTTATTTCATCTACTGTGTTGAATATTAAACTTCTTTCTCATGTAATAACATGATGTCATGATTATCCGTTCAGCACAGCTTGCTAGTTTTCTCAGTTTTGCATTAGCAAAGAGAACAATAATAGCCTGGTTTACTGATTGAATGCAATGGGTGGGATGAACAGTGCATTTTACTAAATCCCCTCGTTCAAGTACTTATATACTGAGATTTTCAAATTTATTACAGATCTTTTTATTCTCCTGGTCCATATGCTATTTCATATTCAGTTGAAAACATAACAGCCCTAGAGCATTACCCAAATATGTTGCATTGTGCAGTGCAAAAGTTAAGCCATGTTCAAATTTTTTCCAGACAGCCCTGTGTTTTTTGCCAGAGCCCTCTGTGTCTGGACTCCCATGTGCCAATGCAGTGGTCTCATTAAAATGAATGAGCAGGCTGTGTTTTTTCAGGCAGCGCTAATGTTGGTCAGAACATGGCCTACTGTGACATGTACTAACAAACTAGTGCTTCCTCTATTTACCCTAAAATGTGAAGTACTTCAGTTCCTGTTCACCTGAACCATTTTCACATGAAAAGACTCACGCATCTGTTGTAAAAGCTTCATCAGCTGGGACTTGCAGAGTTGCATCACTTTTGTTCTATGTCACTCTGCCATAGAGAGTAACATAATGGACTTTATTCATATGAAAATGTCACAGATGATTACTCTCACATTGAGCTTGACAGGAAGAGCTATTTGGGAAAAGATTATATGATGATCCAAACTATAAGACCATCACACAAATACATTCAATCTTCCTTACAAAATGCAGAAAATTGTGAACTTTTGCACAGATAAACTACATGCAACATGTATTTACAAGACATCATCATCCTAGGCACTGTTAACATGAAGTCCAGAGCATGTGTGAAATGGATTTCCATATGGGACACACATACACATGAACACATGGATGCATCATATGATCTCGCCATGTTTTGCCTCTGCTAGAGCATCTGCCAACTTGGCAGCACAGTCATTTCTCACACATTCTTGTTCAATTACATAAGTGATGATCTGTATGTGCAGGCAGTTAGGTGAGATAACACTTGAAACCATGTTATGATTAGACCAATATTACCTGTGTTACCAGATATGGTAGCAGAAGTAATAATAGCAGTGGGATAGCGGGAGTTTTAGAGGAAAGATTTTGTTAAAAATTTAAGTTAAAAATATTCTCTATTCAAAGCCAAAACGCAGTAAATATATATTTGGTAAAAACTGAGAAAAGGTTGAGCAAGGCAGCTATGTTGAGCTAGCTGGTGAGATAGCCTCAACTAAAGCAAAATCGTCCTATTTTTTGTTTCTTGTACTTTTAAAATCAGTGTTGATGATCCAATATCTTGCTAATTAAAGAATGATGCTGGCACTACTCTAAATTTTTCTTATTGTCAACAATTTCAACGAAAAAGATGAGACCAAAAACATGTTATTCAGTTTCTCAAAACATTCTGACTCTTTGTGACACTCAGTCCTAAATCCACTGGTTCCTATTGAAGGCGACAATATATAGTATAATCCTTAAAAAAGTAATTTTTTAAACTAGCTGAACACTATAGCTTTTAGCAAACAGTCAAAATGAAGAAAAAGTTCATTTCTTGGGTACTATTTTAAGTTGCGGATGAATACACATTTGGTGCTCTAGTGAGTATTTCTGGCAGCAGGAATCCTGAGAGAACTATTTTTTTTACAATAATCTGCCAAAACAGGCATAAAATTAAGGTATTACAAGTAGTGTTGGGCAGTTACAGTACAGTACAGTAATATAAGGTTACAGTAGGTTACAGTAATATTATTAATTTCCTCAGTAACAAGTAGCGTAAGGGTTACAGTTTGAAGTTCAGTAATTATATTACAGTCACTAATCCCAGTAATGCTCCATTACTTTTACACTTGGGGGTCAGCATGCTCGCTGTCTTACTGGGATTAATGGAGGGTTGATAACAGTGTGGGGTGAGGAGGAGAAATGCGACTCACAGTAATTCCCAAATTGTGTTGTAGCTTAGCCAGCTTGCTAACGTTAGCCAGGGGTACACCTACTTTCAGGGGTCACCTGATGTTAGTTTAATTCAGAATTGGAGGGTGTGTGAATCATGCAGCTGAGGTTGGGACTTTTTCCAAACTGTATCCTGCCTGCTTGTTAAACCACAAACGTCTTATTTTCTATTTCAACATGTTAAATACAAGAGTGTGTGTGGAGGATTTTGTATTGTTTAAAGGCAACTTTGACAGAGCCGACGGGTGAGTATTGAAAGTAAAGTAACAAGTAATGTAACGCATTACTTTTTACTTTTAATAAGTGATATAATCACTCACTTATAAGTTATTGTACAATTTTGGCTTCCTCAAAACATCAAACTCTTACTTCCCAACTTTCCTGTGTCTGTACTATTTCAGCCTTACAGGGCAGAATTGCAGAAATATCTTATTTACTGTACCCCAGTTAGGAGACCAAATTCTCTAGTGTTAAGCTTTCAACACACTCAGTGGATGCTGAGATTTCCAGATATGCTGTGGCTTGGGGCTAAAAGCTTCAATATGACTTCAGCATGACATTCCCATATAAGCTGAAGAGTGTCTATCTGCAGGGCAGTGATATGGTCTCACTGTCTCTGCTGCCTCACTGTACCAAAATATTATGTGGGAGAATGCAAATGTGATCCAAGGCTCCTGCATCTGAGAGCGACTGTTTGATTCAGATTAGCTGAGGCCTGCTTGCAATTACTAATCATTGGCCAGAGGTAGCGAGTGAGAGATGGCTGCACGGGCTTATTATGGGCTGTCCAACGGCAGCAACTGGGTTCTGGCGTCGCCACGGCTGCAGCTCGTCCAAACCTCCGCCGATTATTCTTTCTCTCCTCTTCTCTTTTGGTCTGCAGCCATTCTGGCGTTCTCACTTTGTGCTTTTTGTGTGTGTGTGTGTGTGTGGAAGAGCGAGTGGGAGGGTTAGAGACTGAGAAAAGAGAAAGAGAGGGGAGGTGAAGGAGTAATAACACGCAGCAGGCGATGAGGAGGAAGAGGAGGAGGGCAAATATGATATACATGGAAGCAATAAAAGAGGAGATGGATCAGAGATAAACAAATCTCAAAAGGAGTAAAAAAAAAAAAAAAAAGGTGAACAGATATTAGCGCCTTTGGGAAGCTCCAGGCTTTAGAGAGGCAGTCAGGAGGAAGAGACAGAAACGAGGGGGAAGTTTGACAGGGAGGGTTTAAAGTGGAATGGAGGTGGGGGAGTACTCCAATGGGACCATCCCAGTTGCCCCCCTCTTGCCTCTGTGTGTCCCCTGATGGAGGCCCTCTCCCCTCTAATCCGCTAATCTGACACTTCCAGAGGCCAGGCACGCACACATTAGACACTCATATTGACGTGTGCACCTGAGTGTGAACCCACACACACACTCTTACACACAGACACACACAAGAGACTGAATGCCAACATTAATCAAATAGACTGAAGGCGCACACATAATTACACATATAAACAAACACTCACAGAACACCGAATTAACATTTACACTCACACACACACACACATGTGCACACAAAATGCAAATCATTGTTTCTACACAGCCGTCAGATGAGTGTGTAAGTGTTTATGTGTGTATGCATAGTTGCACCTACACAATGTGGGTTACATAAGACGAGCTGGTCTGGAGTGTGTAATTTGCAACAAATGGCTCACTCTCAAATTACAGGTGTCTGCGGTATTGAATGTGAGTCTAAGTGGGCCCATTAAGGCCAAATTGGACTAATTCAATCTGCAGATCTAATTCAGTAATGCGATTGTGGGGTTTGTTGGACGCCGTTGTGGAATTCAGCTGGGTTCATTTGAAGCCGAGTTCAGCTCCGACTGAATGTTACTCAGGACCAAAACTACCATTAGCGAAGTGTGAGGGTGTGATGTGTTGATGGGGAGGTTAATTTGTACGACAGCAGGGCTTCAGTGGGACCGGGGTGTAGTTACTCAGGAGGCTGAGGAGTCACGAGAGGATTCCCGAGCCTATTTATTCTATCGACCGGAGCCAATAATCAGCGAAGATCATCATCTCAGTCTCAACAGATGGATGTGAATTTGTATGCTTGATTGCCACAAGCTTCATAAATTCAAAATGGAAAAAAATGGCTTCCAATGGGTGCAGAGAGAGCGGACAGTAAGAGTGCACCTGTTTAAATGCACAATTTGATTGTGTGCATGAAAAATAATTGAGATAACAGCTCTTTAAAACCCTACCTAAATATAGCAAACACTGTTTTTTTGTTTGCCCGAGGCTGAAGAGTTGGTTCTGAAGAAAAGATGCAAGAAAGTCTGACAGAAAGAGCTTGCAACATCGATCATTTCTTGCACTTCATCAGCACATTGGTAATAATTGTTACAGGCCAGAAAGCTGCTAAGCTACCACATATGCAATATGTGTGGACAGAGCAAACAACTTAACTATTGATTCTGTGCCTCCACTACGGTGGCTGAGAGAGCTCATCAAACTGAAGAAAGCAAATGAAGAAAAGACATTCAAAAATTTGACAACTCATACATACAAGACATAAAAGCACGCATACAGATACCATTCGAAAATATATTCTCTTCACTTGTTGGTGTTTTCTTAAGTTGCTGTGCATTGAGCTCTCTCAGCCACCGTACCTTGCACAGAACTACTAGTGTTCCCTTCTGCTCAAATGGGCTGCTGATTATACACACAAGTACAACAGAAACTGCATATTATTTGCATTGCAAATATTATTTTTAGTCCAATATTCACACGGGTTTTTTGTATGTATCTAATTTTCACTTGTTCTTCTATTATCAGATGATAGGCCTGTCTAATATCATAAATAATGGACCCTATTCACAACAAAGAGGCAATCTTATCTGAGACAATGCATGCAATGTTCAGAAATCTGTCAGGTCCCCAGTGTCATCTAATGAGTTCTAACTGATTGGATTTGTAAGTAAATATGTGTAGCTACGTATATACGGTACATATAAACCTGTAGTTGCATACACAATGGAGTGCATGTGTCTCATCTACTTCAGTGCGTGTGTGTTTATCTGCGTCTTGTTTATGTGTGGGTGAATGTCTCATATGCATCCATGCATGTCTAAAAAGGTCATCTTTAACCAGGCTGTGGTTGCGACGGCCAGACTGAGTTTGAGAATAGCCTGCTACACTTCCTCCCCGCATTAGCATAACAATAAAGAAACCCACACACTCATCTTCTGCTCCCGCTACAATAATCACTTATTTACCTCCCTCCGCAGGCCTGTTTCATGACCTTGAACACAGCCATACGCCAGTTTGTGTAAGTGTGCGTGAATAAAAGGCAGAGTGAGTGTGTTTGTGTCGCCCTCTGAGTCTTTGTCTATGTGTGAGTGTGTCTGCACCAGAATGTGTTAACATTCAAACCTGCCCCACAAAGGCTGCCGTCACATCTCTAACAGTCCCCCCTGCGCACACACACACAAACACACACACACACACACACTTGGGTAAGAAAAACAAGTGAAAGGGAAAAGAAAAACATGCCAGAAATGAGGCAGCCGGCACGTCGGGCCTGTTCCGATTGGCTGGGCAGCGGTTGAAGGTTATCCCAGCTAACAAACATATCACGCCAACCATGGAAGCACACACACATACACAAAGGTATACACACCCGTACAGGCTTTTGTGGCCAGACAATAGTCTGTAGCTTTCAATTCTGTGGCAGTGAAATACAAGGTGCGACAAACAGAGTGAGTTCCTTACATCGTGTCGCCAAGGCATCTGAGGCTTGTACAGGTGTAATAAATGTAACTAAAGCCCTATGAAATCCTTTTACATTTTTTTCCTGAATTCTGTGTTTTACAATAAAGCACATTTTGTAATCAGAAAGAGCGTCTAATCATGTGGTGGATGAATAAAATTCCAACAATTGGATGAGAAAGTGTTCAAAATGTAATCATATATTGAATGAAATGAATATATATCAATGAATTTGTAATGATGCAGCACAGCATTGCACTATTTTTTTTAATTTTTTAGTTTTGATACACAGTACAGTCAGACATAAGCATGAAGAAATGTAACAGATATGTAAGCACTATGGCCTGAAGTGATCCTTCACATTGTAGTGAGTGATCACACTGTGTGCCATAAAAAAAAAAAAAAAATCGCAAAATAACACTGGTGAAACAGGCTTATAGTGAAGGGATTTGAACAACAATTTGATCATCCTCCCAAAGTCAGGGTGTAGCCACTAACCAGCCCCGCCCTCAGTGATCACACACAGGACAGAAGCTGCTGCAGAAGCATGTCCGTAAACGACACCAAAACACTCAGCATAGTTGTTTTCTGTTCATTTGGCTTGGGTGCTGTGAAAAAATGCTTATAATGGTAGGGAAAAACCCTGTTTTTTATAAATTGCGTCCACATTTTGGCAAATTCCACAAGATTCCGCCTTTTACAGTTGATACCATTTTATTATCAAATTCCGCGATTCCGTCAGTGTTTTCCCATGGCAGAACTCATTGTGCCTTATGTAACAAACACCAAAAGATGAAATAAAACTAAATGTACTAAAGCCTTAAATGGAAGGAGAGCAGATTAGAGTTTAGTTAAACAAACATTTCTGGGAGGCAGAGCTGCTCTGAGGCAGAAATAATTGTTGGTTGTGTTTAAACTTTCGAATATTTATAGTTGTTGCGATTTCTTTAAAGAAGTCATTACAGGAAGGCCTTTTCATTTCTTCATACTTTTAGTTTTATGATGTTGTTCCCTTTTGTTGTATTAAAGGGAATCAAGGGCATAATTTCTACTGGGGATGGGTCGACATGTTGCCAAAGTGTCACTCTTAATGTCCAGATGCCAAAATCCAAATGGGAGAAGCTTTTTCGTTGATAAAAATGTCAACACAATTGAGTTGCCTTCAATTATCACAGAGTGCTCATAGCAATACACTTCACAAGCTGCAGTGAGTGTTTTGAGCACTTTTTACCCCATTGTTGCCTCCTAGGCAACATAAATGGTGTTCTACCCTCTGATTGGTGGAGGTTAACAGACACTACACACCCTTCTTTGCATGTTTTTGGGTAAAAAAAAAAACTTTAATAGAAGTTCAAATTCTGTGAAAGTCTGCGTAAAGGAAAATCAGTGATTTCTTTTAAAACACACTATACATGTTAGAAAATGCTTCCACTTAAAGGTCTACCACAAACAAGTACGATTGTGCCTTCTGAGTCACCGGAAGACTTTTAATATGAAACAACTATACAGGAAATTTTGAGTTTCGAGTAATTTGGGGTAGCTTAACAGCGATTGAAAATTGGCTAAATGGAAGCAAGTTGAAATAATTAGTGAATGAGAGCAGTATTTCTGTTGAAGAGAAACTGAGTATGACATGACTCTGCTGTTGATTGAATCAGAGCTGTGGAAAACATTATATATTCAATTCATCAAGGCAAGATGTAAATATGGAGGAAACGTCAAACAACATGTACGAGCATCAACAGTAAACTAAAACGGGCAGATTGGAAAGCAGTCTTACTAACATATGATCAAATATAAAAAAGATGATTTTAATAAATAACGGCTTTTATGTAAGCCTGTTACCAATAAAGACCTGATGCCCCTTAGCTGAGGTATATAAAGGCTACTGTTGGAGCATTGTCAGTACTTTGATGTACAGTTAATAGAAGCTAGAATTGGATATCAAAGACAAGTTAAGTGTCAGGTCTCTATCAATGAGGCAAATTACAATTACAAAGCAATTTACAGTTTTTTTTTGGACTATCTTTATTATGTCACAGTGCTAGCCCGTGCCCTCTAGAGAGTAGGTTGCACTCAGGCCAAACATACACTACACTGTCAAATTCTTCAGTTTTCCATCAAGCCAGCACTATTGTGTTGGCTCTAAGTGTGTAGTTAGTGTGTGTAGGTAATTTAGCATCACACCACTCTTATTTGCATTGTAGTCAGGTCTCTATGCTGCATTCATTAATGTTTCAGTACACAAATGTTTTTTGTGTTCCATGTGCTTCACTTCATATCCTGCCAAATTGGAAGTGGAAGGCTCCAAAGGGCTTTATAGTAGGGGGAACCCAGACTGTACCAGGTGGGTTGGAGTACACAGGGGGATTATTCATTGTATTGGGGATTAGTCCTTTAAATTACTCCAAAAATAAAATAAAATTTCCTTTGTTAGGACATTTGGTTTGTCCGGAGAGGAGGGACTCCCTGTATAATTGGCAGAGGTAGAAGCTCCTCAAGTTTGCTTAGTTCTGATGAGACTTCCTCCACCAGTTGGCCAATCTTAACAACTATAATCAGTTTCATCGTGTCTTATTTGGGGAATTTAATGAAAATATAAATACAGTTAATAGCATTCAAATAGTTTCAGTTTTATTTATTCATCTGGGGTTTGGGAACCCAAGTCTTCATTGAGTCCCCCATCCGACACTTCTGAAACCAAACCCATGCCATTGTAGGGAATTTCCCTACCATACATACTGTTGGCCTTTGTTTGCATCAACGTACAGACACCAGACAGGATCATTATACATTTATGAGAACCCCCCTCTCGCTCTCTCTCTGATCACTGATGTCAAGCTAAGCTATTTCATCTCACACTTGACTGAAGCCGGCAGTCACAATGAATTAGGGAAAGATGGGCAGGTTTTGGTGTTAGCTGAGGGCAGCGCAGGGTAATGTTGACCTGTCAGGATCTAACCCGTTCTACCGTCCTGGCAACAATGCCTCCATGAATGATTTAGACTGGGTAAGAGTGAGAACAAAGCTTTTGTTTGGCTGTCCCACAGGACCCATCCTCCATTTCACCCTTCCAAAAACAAAATACTGAGGGTAAGTGACTGTAAAAAGGGTGTGGCTCAGTAGATGCATCAGCGCGTTTTGTTTTTCCTGCGCTTTTTCCAAGCTAATCTGGAAAGAACATAATAAACATCAGCAATGCAACAAAACGCCAATGGTGCACAAAACCAGACAGCCATGGGGTGATTAATTGGAATGCCTTTGGCCATGATTTGTGATCAATATGAGCCTTTTACTCAGCACCACACAACTCAAGGAGGGGTGTCAGTGCTTAAGGGTGGAAACAGATTGCACACAATAACAATTCACTCCAGTGTGCAAAGCAAAATGAAATATCTAAGTAATTAGTCAATTAAGTCGAGAGCAAACAAGGTGGTTTCACGCCAGCCTGCAGCCAATCATTGGATTTTAATCATTAGAGGGCATTCTGGGAAAAGCTCCAGATTTGGTGGTTTGTGTTTCAAAAGGCAGGCTACTTTCTTTCTTTTTCACACATTACTTTAGCCTTGTGTTTAATTAGCTCTTTTGTCTTTCCATGTAAAGACAAGACTTTAAAGGGGAACCGATTTGACGCATAAAGGTTACTTTACTACTTTACTCAGCCTGTGAAAAGAAATGCAGACTATAATGTCTTCTGTGGTTTTGGTCGAGGTTCAAGCCTCAGAAAGTGACCCTGATAATGTCTGCAGCAACTCAGAGGTGGGACAAAGTTAATATTTCAAATCTTGGCAAATACTTCGGAGTCAAGTCACAATTCAAGTCTTGAGTCAAGTCTAAGTCTAAACTGTATTTCAAGTACCTATGGAACAAGGAACAGCAGCAACATTATGCTAACTTTACTGCTAGCCACCCATTGATAATAGATGCAGTACCTAACATTAGATATTTACATTGACAGCTCCCAGATCTTGGATGCACAGATTTCGTTATCAATCTGACTGCGTCAAAGGCTCCATGATTTTATGCTTGCAAAGCACTTATCACTAGCTTTTAGCTTGCATTAGCTTTAGTCAGATCTGAAAGAACAAAGAAGAACAAACATCAAAGAACAACAGCAGAGACAAACAACTTTGTGTTGCCCAAAGGTGGAAGCCATCTGTGACTTTTGAGGCACATTTTGCATGTTTGTTTTTTGTTGACCATAAAGATATATATAGATTTAAATGTAATCATCTGAGATGCCATCTGCTGTCTGTCTGCTAGCTGCTGACTTGTGTATACTTTTTTATAAAATATTTTTTAACCTCTAGGCTTGAGGGTCATTCCAACTAAAAAGCCTTAAGTCCAAGCAAGTGAAGTAAGAAGTCATTGGTGTTAAAGTCAATGTATCATATTTGGGTGTTTTTTTTCTCTAGTGAATCCATCAATTTTACAATTAGAGCAATACAAAATCGCTTAAGTACCCCTTTAAAAGCTGAACACCCTGGTGACAAATTACATAGTTAAACCCTTTTGGACAATAATTTGACTTTAAAGACCAATTTAACAATCAAAACAAAGATTGTGAACATCCATCCATTGATCTATTCCCATTTATGCTAAACTGTAAAGGGGGTAGAATCGAAGACAACAAGAAATGTATCCTTTGGGAGATTGAAATGCAAGCTTTAATAGCTGGGTTTAATTTTTCCTGGACCTGCAGATTTCCTACTAATATCCCCTTTCGGCCTCCTGCCCTTTCATTATTCTCGCTCTGATTTCCCTCCTGCTCCTCCACTTCACCCCCCCTCTTCCTTGCCAGTGCCTGCCTTCCCCCTGCCTGGGTTTTATGTCTTCTCATCTCTCCATCATTTACCTGCCTCCCTCGGCTTGTCTCTCCCCGAGCAGGTGAGGAAATCAATCACTGATTTGTCAATTCTCTCTGCAGCAGCTCACACCCAGACAGAGGAGTTTCAAACATCGACCGGCGCCTCCCTGCCAAGATTCAGGGTTTGTAGGGAGTCTGCGCGGCGGGAGTATGTGTGTGTGTGTGTGTGTCTGTGATTGTGCACATATGTGTGTGTAATTTCAAATCGCAGTTCAAACAAAGAGGGAAGACAGGCATCGTGTCTACCTTCGTTTTTTTCTCTGAGGATTGACACGTGTCTCATGGTTGTTCTTTCTTTGTCTCGCTCTCTCTCTGTTTCTCTCAGTCACACACACAAACACTCACTGTTTCTGTTGCCTGTGTTATTATTTAGTGAGCCCTTGTGACTATGGAGATTTCTAATGATAGGGCAGAGTTAGTTGTGCTGCTGTTATTAAGATTTCACAGGATGCGAAACGCACACAATACACACACATGCACACACAGCCCTGTCATTGTCCTGTCACAGTCGCAAGCTATTTTTGGAAACCTTGCCCACAGCCCTCAGTGCAAATGCCTGCCCTCCTCCCTCTCCTCCCACAGCACCCGTCAACCCTCTGTCGCCCTCTGTCACCATGCCAGCCAATCAGAACCCTCTATAAGCGGCTCCGACAGGAAGTAAAGCTGACAGCCCACCAATCAACTAATAACTACTCTCTGCAGCAAGACATTGACGAGGCTCGGGGTGGATATGGATGCAGTATTTATAGTTATTTATGGTGTAATTACTGCTTGATTACATGAAAACATTCTGCTGTGATATGAGACAGGCTACTTGGCGAGGTGTACTCACAGCAGGGAGACAGAATGATCCTTATAGGCATTGTGATTCACTGTGGAAAGACCCAACGGTGATGCACACAGCTACTTAATCAGTTTTGAAATTGTGCTTTATGAATAGAACTCTCCTAATGAAGAGGATGCACTGTACAGTTAATGTTGGGCAAATAATTTAATACAGCCGGGGGATGTTTAAAACAACTAGACTGTGAAATGTAAAAAATACATGATGATGACAAGTGTTCCATGTGTAATGGTGAGCTAGGCATTGGAGGATGACTCCGGACTGCACTTTAGATCTTGGTTGGGGAGGAAATAAAGGCCAAATAAGAGTCATACAGTATATGAGTTGAGGAATGTAAAGATAAAATATTTCAGCACTATAACTAAGACAGAAAACAACCTACTGTTGAGTTGTTGATACCAACTGGAGAAGCCTCAAGTAATTGTCAAATCTTTTGCATATTTCGGAAAAGGCCAAATGACTCACTAGGTCTGCCACAAGTTTAGATCGGCACCCACATTCGGTCAACAGAAACCACCATTTTTGTGTGTCCTGGTGGTCTACTGATTAAAACCCATATTTATAACTGCAATGTTCCTGGTTCTTTCCTCCCATGCTGCTTTTTTGGCATTTTTTTCACCAAGAAAAAAATACAAGATACAATATGGAGTCCAAGGGACACATGGCTCAAACAGCAATACCAACACTCTATAATTCATAAATGGAACTAAGGGCTCTACTGAAAATCTTTTGAGTATCAAATACTGCCTGTAGCCATATGAAGGGTGGTTCTGAAAGGTTCGCAGCTTGCTTCTTTGTAGTTCGTAGCTCCTGTTGCATTCTTGATATTTAGGCAGATAGGACCTTCTTCAGGAGGACCTTCTATTGCCTGTGTTTACATTCCCACTCCAGACATGACTAACCAATGAGCAGATTAAAGGCCCCATGAAATGGGAGTTAGAGCATCTTTAGCTTCTGTACTGTGATGTATTTCCCAGTGAAATGGAATATTTGAGCGGTGTACAGTTACAAGAGGGATTTAAATCAAATCCTTTGCATTTTGCACTAAAAAGTGGGTGGGGCTTAGAGATTAGCGCAATACAGAGAGAAACAGAGCTAAAGAGGACTGCATGCTCCCCACACACCCAAACCTGTTGTTAGATCAGAAGGAGGACGAGGGAGAGATGAATGAATTGGACCTCAGCCACATTGTTCTGGAAATGAAAACAAAGTTTTTGCCCACTGATATCCAAACACACATCTCTTCCTATCTCTCTCCATATTGCTCTGTTGGCTGCTACGACCCACAAACAGTGAATTAGTTTTATATGACTGGTGTGGCTAGCTACTCGCCCAAAGTCACATTTTATTGTAGTGCAGGATGAGTCATCAAACATTTGAAACCATTTTACAGGAAGAGAAAAGACAGGGATTTTGATGAAAAAATACTCTGATACTGATTTTTTGACATGTATTTGACATATAACAAGAGATAAATTAACAATTAACACAGGTACACAGGATTAAAACTGGGAAAATGTATTTTCTTTAAACATTCTCACAAGTTTTTTGTGTTGCATTTTGGTTCACTTGAATTTTTTTTTCTGTGTAAAAAGAAGCAAGTGGATAATGCAACAAGTTGACCAACTCTGGACCAGAGCAAACCAACTTCTTCATATAACTAGTGGATGAATTGATTATTTGACAATATCAATGACTCATGTATTTATATAGTTACTTCTGTGTTAAATCTGTATGTATGAAACACCATACACTATACATGGGAATCATAGAACTTGTTAAAGACTTACCATTAAAAACTTTATCACAAAACCTCTATAATGAACCCAACCGCAATTTTAAGGAATTAATCAATTTAAATGACTCTTTACAAAAGTTAACAACTACAAAACTTGAAACTTTATACCCTGAAACCAACTGGGACCTCTCAAAGTCACCTTTACAATCTTATCCAATTCCTTCTCTACAGAGCTATATGTCACAGATAATGAATCGAGACAAACTCTTTTCTCTTGTTTGGGTCTGTGGAGGATGGGTGCAAATGTCTACAAATGAACACCAAGCTATCCTGTGACATATGTTGATAGACCAAGTGCCCTGGTGAACTTTTGAATCTTGTCTCACAAGTCAAGATTCTTCTTCAAAGCCTGCTGAGAATAACTTTGGTTAATTGAATGCTGAAATACACTGACATTTAATTTTCATGAACACAGCTGCTTTCTGCAGCTCTGTAATCACCCGTGCTCCTGCAGAAAGGACACCTGTAATCATTATGGCTGCCTCACTGATGCAAACCACAACAAAAACAATTCATAAACAGATTAAATGAAAGAGGTGGTGGTTGGAAAGGAATGAGGGGAAATTGAGATTAGAGTAGAAGAGAGGATGGAATTGTAGCGGAAAGAAAATGCAAAAGCTTATGAATGGATGAGTTAGTTAAGACAATCCTGGAGGAAATATTAATAAATGAAGTAACACCTTTTATAAATCTGCTTTAGAGCAGATTTACTGTAGAGTAGTGTGCTTGCTTCAGGCCCCTTCAAAGAACCCTCCTGCTTCCTATTCTGAACACCGACAGCATCCACTTTCTTCCTCTGCTGTCTCCACAGCACACCGCAGACAAAGGCTTCTGGAGAAACTGTTTGTCTCTGCTGTTGTTTTTTTCCGTGTAAATCATTAAGCAGCTTTTTGAATCAAAGAAGCTCGCGGGACGGCGTCTGGCAAGGTGGGCTGTTAAACAAGCTGCTGCATGCTGCTACAATGGGCTTCATTTCTGCGATCGTCGCCTGGCTGAGGAGACCGTAACTGACAATGTTATAGGAGAGGATACGGGGGAGCTACTTTGATGGTTACTTACTGTAATTCTCCCATTCAATGTTCTGATTGGTCAGGGAAAATTTTATATATATTATTAAGATGCTATGTGGTTTTAAAAGAAATGGCTCAGCTCAGTTTTATCCTCAGTAAAGACAAACTTTTTAACATCATTAGTTTGTCCCTCTGAAATTTAACACTGAAATGAGTAATTTTCTTACTTCCACGTACAGTAATTAGTCAAATGGGTAGCCAACTTATCTACCCCAATGTCTATAGCTAAGCACAGATTCTTGCATTTTTCACTAGCAAAAGAAGCACAGTGACATCTGTACCAGTTTTCTTTTCTCCATTTTGTTTTAGTTTTTTTTTCACCATGCAAAGGCTTCTGAACAAAAAATCAACCAAGAGTTCCAGTTTCCAGGCTCCTTTTAGCCCCTTTCCACTGCTGGAACTTTTCCATGAGTTAAGGAACTATTTCAGGAACTCTGCAACCTTAACTGTCTTTCAACCAAAGGAACTAGGGTCCAGATGTAATTCAGTTTAGCAAAGCACTCTTAGAATGAGGAGTCAACATCTCAGACAAAAAAAGCTGTTGTTTTTCAATCTGTTTCTAATTTGCTTAATCTATCTTCATCATCTTGAAATGTAAGGAAAGCAAAAGGACAATGCAAAAGGGACTTTTAGTTATTACTTTCATTGCTGTGGCTCCATAGTTCCTGGAACTATTTGGTTGAAAAGAGGCACTTGTGTGATGTCTCAGATAGATGTAATTTAACCTTAAATCAAGTGCAGAAGATTGTGTTGAAGCCTTCCATTTATTTGAAACTACAAAAGCAGGGGCAGAAACACCTCCTATGTAACAGCTCAGCTTACAACCAACTTTACTTGATGGGTTAAAGTTTATGGTTTGTATAAGATCCCAAAAGGTGATGATGTCGAAGAATCATCAAGTCATAATATGATTGGCCACACGCTGGCAAATTAGCATAGCTGGTTCAGCTCGTACGCTGATGCTCATGGTGGAGACATGAAAGACTCAATCTTTCTCCCAGTTTTCAGCTTCTCTGTTTTTCAAATAGCAAGCAACTACCAGTAGGTACCAACGAAGAGGCGATTAGACTTTGCCATAAACTTCAGCAAGAGCATGCCCAGGATTCTTCCACAGCGCCATCATATACAGTAGGGGTGTGCCCAAATACAAATACATTATTTGGCAAAGCACAAATAGTGGGTTTTATATGAATATTTGTTTCATACAAACATTTAAAAAATTATTTGTTGAGGGTGTTCCCCAGAGATAAAGCTCAGCTACTGACACAAGTAAAGTTCTCCCAAGGGACTCTCCATAACCTGTTGTTCCCCTTCTCCTTTCCACAAAGTTAGGTTGTAAAAAATTGGCAATAAATGAAAAATGCAAAGCAATAATTGCCTTTGAAGTTCTTCCCTACACGATGCGCTGTCTCTGTGTATAAATAGGTAGAGGTCTGTCTATAATGAGGCAATGAGTAAAGTTTTAGCTCAGTAGTCAGCGCAGTTGTCTATGATCTGGGAGACTCCAGTTCAAGACCAAATGTGGGGACCTCCTTCGTAAGGTAGTTTATTCACTTTAATTTTCTAAAATTAAAAGTGTCATAAAAACAAAAACAGGATTTTTAAGCCTCTTTCCACTTTTATTCGAATACAAATACAGATACAAATAATTTTGCTGCCTCAACAAATACAGATACAAATACAAATACTGAGATCTCTGCACATCCCTAATATACAGTAAAAGGTGACGTTGATAAGAACAGATTGGATTGCACCTAAAGAAGCAGACACAAGAGAAACAGATGGAGCAAAATGAGGGAAGGAAAGACAAAAAATAGAGAGGTAGAGAGATGAGGCAGGAGAAAGAGTGAATTGAAAATATCTGTGACGACCGCCATGTAATTACAGTGCTGTTCCATTATTAATCGTTCCTGGTCCAGATAGGACTTGCATGAGAGTTGTATACATAATTGATAATGGAGACTGGAGCATCCTTTACTTTCTATTCGATCATTGATGGGTGGATAACAGAGACCGCATGACAGATGGAGTAAAACTATGAACTTAAACCAACCACCAAATGCAGTATTTGATTAACCTTAGAGTCTTGGCTTCATATGCCTTTTGCTTCCATTAAGTGCTCATATTCCAAGCTTCAAATTACACTTAAATATGAAAATTAAAGTGGAGAAAATTGCTGTATTATTTATTTGCTGTATACAATCTCATACAATATTGTTGCCCAAATAGTTCCCTGTAGCCTCATGAATAATCCAATGAAAGTCTCTGATGAATTGAACCCAATCTAGAAAACTTCATTTATTTTTTCAGAGATTTAATAATGCAAAAGGGTCATGGCTGGTTGTACACGCACACTTTTCAATAGATAATAATTGACCACAGTGATATTATTACTGCTCTACTGGATGTATGAAACCAGGTGCCCACTTTCTCCTGTCAAAACTGAATGTACTAATAAGGGGAGATGTGGTGTATCATAATTTCATAATCTCAAAAGAAGTGTATTCATACAGTGTTTTATTCATTTTCTCTGCCAGCACAGACATCCAAATGCACACACATGCACACGCTCACGCTGCTATTCTCTATCTGGTTAAATCATATGATTGCATTAGCCTGGTGTCCCCTGACCTCGTCATGTCTGAGCCATCCTGATAGAGGCGCAGAGAGGATTAGAGCGCAGTGAAAGGCCAGAGGGGAGCCACAGCTTACATCCACACCAGCACAACACCGCTGCCTCACACAGGCTTTATAACCTACTGCATTATACAGCCTGTCACTCACTCATGTTAGTATTATTAGGTAACAGGACGGAGCGGATGTACAGCGAACTAAACTGACGTCAGTATCTGCTTTCTGCTTAATGTTACATTATTGATCCCCATTAAGGAATCCTCTTTTTTGCAGCTTCTATGGGGTAAGGCTTGTTTTTTCAAGTTCCAATGAATGAGGACCGGCATGTTATTTCTTCAAATGAATAAAAACACAACCGACATAAACAACATTGCAGAATTGACATTATTTCATTCATTCTCTGTGCCTTCGCTGCCTCACTTCAGTGACAAGCCAATGGGTGACTTTCGATTTGTTTTCATTCATGATTTTTCCATCTGTGGTGTCAAATTCAAAATGTTTCCGTATATTACTTTCCAGATGCATTAGTGACATGATTATCTGTTCAGTGCAGCTTGCTACTTTCCACCGTTTTGTGTTAACAAAGAGAACAATGTCTCCTGTGCAACAGGGAATGCAATAGATAAGAGTCTCCATTTATTTCACAAAATAAAGCAATGCCTTAAAACTGTTACATGAAAAAAGTGACAGAAAATACCTAACAATCCTTGCTTGTACTAAATGATTTCAGTTGCTTTCACTTATACATCCATCTATGCATTATCTACAGCTTCACCTTAAAACAATCCTTATCATCTTTCCGTCCCTCCCTCCCTCCCTCCCTCCCTAATTCATCCCTCATCCCCCGGTATGTTATTTCAGTAACCTAATTTTCATACATAAACCTTGCTGCTGGTTAGTAAAGGTTTATGCAATTAACACTTGAATATCTTGAACTTTTCTTAGAGGAAGACAGAAATCATCGCAGTTTTTGTGTCAGTGTAAACACTGACTAATCTGGATTTCAAAGTAAGTCCAGTCTTCTTCTCCTGGTGCCCCCCTAAGCTGCAGCCCAAGCAGTTGGGGAGGTTCAATGCCAAAGGACAAAACAGCTTTTCTAAGCTTTAGGTTCTCACATAAACACTGATAAAACTGCACACGGTGATGTTTACCAAAGCTAACTAGGAGAAGTTATAAAAGAGCAGTAGATGAATTAAGGCAGAGGTGATGAGGGCCTCTTTGAAGCTACTCCGTTGCAGGCCTGAATATGTATACAGTATGCAGTAATGCTGAGTTGCGGGATTTCATCGAGAGGGTTATGTGACCCTCAGGGAGTACGACTTGGTATCTGGGTTGATAAGGCTGTACTTTAGCCTCGAGCTAGCAGCGCGAACGCTCTCCCAGTGAGCGTTTGGGGAAAACGAGATAACCGGGGAGTAGGCGAGAACAGGCTGCCATTTATGAACACAGAGGCATGAAAATGTATGCATATACCCACATAAAGTACAGTTTATATCACATATGCAAAGTGGAGAGTGGAGCGGAGAAACAACTTTGATTTCTCAAACAGCTTTGATTCGTCAAAGCTGTTTCTGCTGCCTCTGCTTACAATGCAACAGAGAATGATTTTAAACTTTTTCTGCAGGATTTTCAGAAACCAACCTAGAGTTAGGGTTGGGATTTGGGGTTTTCAATGATATAATGTTATTACATTACCAGCGAATCTAAAGATGTTATTACATCATCTATAATTTGTCACATCACCAGCCTTTATTAATTTTTTAAACCCATTTAGAGGATATTTTGTGCCACCATGAGACACTTATTACCTCCTCAGATGCTACATGAAGTCAGTTAGACACATGTGCACTCATAATCAATCTCCATCTCCCCTTAATCATACACACACATGCACACACACACACACTGTACACCTCTTCTTCCACCACCACCCTTCTCCTTTCATGTGGAGCTAATTAAGTAACAGTGTTGCTGTTAATTAATTACTAGCCCGCGCTAAAGGCCCCCTGCTCGTTTGGGCAAATTAACGACGTCCTCATTATTGCTGCTGTCTAAGGAGCGCCCTGGGTTTGGGCAATGTGTGTTTGTGGGTTGCATCTGCCTGTGTGCATGTAGCAGGTGTGCTAAGTACTGGAAAAGTGAGCAACTGGCAAGATTGGTAGCACTGAAGAGGAAGTGAGTGAAAGAATTAGACAAAACAGTAACTGCACCAAAAGTATTGCTTGGTATCAGACAGGAAAAATTCAGATAAGTCAAAACTAAACATTCACGCCGTCCCCATGTGTTTGTGAAGTTATTCTGTCCACCATTCATTCTCTACTCCCCTCCTCCCTTTTCACACCCACTCTTCCATCAATCTATCCAACCAGCCATCTGTGTCCAAAAATAAAGATCTAAAACAAAACACAAAAGGACCTCCTGTGCTGCTGGCCTGGTGGCTGTGTATTGGTGAAGGCTTTTTTTAAACGTGTCCAGGCTGTGAAGTCTCAAAGTGCCAAATGGGGCGAATAGAAGCGGTGTACAATAAATCCCCCCCCCCAATCCCCCTGCCTGGATGGTCTGGATACTGGCCCTGTCCATTGTGGCTGACTGTAGGAACAAGGCGTGGTGCAATACTCAAGTCTTAGTCTTGGTCTTGAATGTCAGGATAACTTTTCTGATGTGTTGGATTTGTCTCTCCTCCAATCGCATTTTGATTGACTTGTTTGGGTCTTAAGCACTGCTGGATGTCAACTTGATTTTTCTCCCTGTCTACCTAAAATTGGAAAAACAAACGTATTGATGTGTGGGAGCATTTTCAGCCCTACAGACATGATGTAATGGGCCATAATGTGATGAGATTCAGTGCTGAAAGGTTTAGCCCAGAGCTCTGCAGACAGATCTCTGAAATCATTTCAACAATTGAAAGGATGTGTAAACTGTTTGCTCTGGTCTCAGACTTATCTTAAGGTCTCAATAAATTCACTGTACTGACCCACACACAATATCTGCAATCTGTGGTGTACTGCTCTCAACTATACTGCTGTGCTTTTGTCCTTATAATAATTGCTTCTAATAATAATCCACAGCATTCACGCTTGAAAGCCATAAAGAAGGTTGATGTAAAACCACTAGACCTGCATAGGTCTAGTAAACTGCTCATTATTTGGTGTTTATAGTAACAAACATGGCATTCCCTGAGATAGAACCGTGAGACTCTATTACCACCACAATTTAACCACTATACATTTGTCTGACATCATGTAGTGGTAAGACAACTGCTCAAAACCCCAAAAGCCCCAGGTTCACTGCATGTCGAATGATTTTGGTAATTTGCTAATTGCAAATTTGCACCACTACAGTACAATATGTAAGGTGGCATTTTTACCTAATCTTGTGACACTGTCTCTTAGAGTGGCTTTGTGTTGAATTAGGAGTCTGACAACTATTTTTTATTCAGGGCCAACTAAAAGGTTAATCCAGCCAAGTATAGTCCACCTCCAAATTATGTTCCCTGGACTAAACAACAATGTTCTGAGACCATCAGCTGATTGAAGTTGCGTGTCCACATCAGGATTCAATCAACAACATGGAGCCATGTGCAGTCAACTTGACCGTGGATCGTAATGTTTCCAATTTTGATAGACCGGGTATACAGATTGGCTGCAATTACATCTTTGCAGAGGTTACAATGGAACACAAAAGAGTGCAGTAAAAAGGCAGGAGGTGGACCAATCTTGACTTGCTTTGGAGGTGATCTAGACTCAAACTCAAAATTGTCTTTGCACTGTAATCCTTAAAGGCTCTGCAGGTAGCAGGAGTTTAGTGCACAGTTGAGCACACTTGCTTAATGACACAGGGGCTTTATTCTGCATTCACTGGTTAAAAAGCACATTTCTTAGCATTCAAAGCATAATACACTCAAGAGGTCTACATGTAATCACCTGCCTGTTATGTCTCATACGTCTGGCCATCGAACCTCGTAGGATATTGCTTCTCTGTGCAAGTTTTGTCAGTACTATTTGTTGATCATTTTCTGCACCGATGCACCACGATCATGTTCTATTTCTGTACTGTACGTGGGAATAAGCTGATGCTGAGTGTGTATGTGTGTGGTTGCATGCATGCAACCAAGCATGTGCGTAAAGGAAACAAGAATGACAAATCTCACATTCTAAACACACTGACAAGTTAACATGCTACGCTGTCAAGAGTCGCACTACCCTTCTCATATTTCTCTCTCTCAAACACCAACAACTTCTGTGATTTATATCAATTTGTTGTTTTTGCCGCAAGTGTGCATAATAATACAGACATGACTAATTTCCCACCAAACATCCATCACTCCTCTGTGGTCGCCTGCGATGCCTTAACGAGCATGATGTCCTTGTCACCCCGTCGCTTCCCTTTCCTCGTTGTTTGTCACTCATGTGCATAAATCACACAGTATTTCCATATGTTAGAATACCAGCGCTGTTTGCTGGCGTCGTCTTCACTTAGGTGGAGGCGACGACAACGCGCTTTAATGTGTTAATGTGATGGCAAATATCCAACAGTGGCTTCAATGTTCCCTTGAGGTTTGGCTTGAACATGTAGGCACACCTGAGTGAGGAGAGAGAAGGCAGCCATGGGAAGAAGTGGGAAGTGTTACAAATCAACTGGTATCATTTATTCTCATTCCTTTCAAATGTGTTAAAACACCTCGAAAAGCGCTTCACAAGTAAAATGTGACATTATTCACTTGCAGTTTTTTTCCCCCCTCTCTCTGAGTTTCCATGTATAATTGTTGGCCGTTGTGTGCTGGCAACATCAATTCATCTCTAAGGGTCAGTGCTTTTTAGCAGCAGTCAGAGCCCGGCTAGTCCTGACATCCGTGATTCATTATGGTGGAAAGCATAATTGCCTGTGACATCCGGTTATTCGTCAGGAGCATCGAGAAGATCACTATAAGGATCATTATTCTTTTCCCATGAATTAGCAGTAACTCTCTTTGGCTGTTAACAAAGAGAGAGAGAGGGTATTACATTGCTTTATCCATGGCGACACTTAGATTCAACCACAGAGTGGCAAAGGTGCGTGTAAACAGATTAACCTGAATAAGACCTTAACAGTGTTATGGTTCCATGCAGGTAAACATAGCTGGTGTGAGTACTAAGCCAAGAAAGAGGAGACGATGTTTCAAGACAGACACATACTCCACCTTTGACTTTAAAGACTTTTTTCTATTTTTTTTTTTTGACTGATGAGTCTCATTCAGTTTCATGAGTGGGTCCATTTATCCTTCATTCATGTTTGACTGATTGCATTATATTCCAGCAGTTAAGAGGATGACAGACAGAAGAGTGGAAGAAAAAAAAAATTCAAGAAAGCCAAAACCTTAATAAATGTCATCTGGCTGACAATGGTAGCGTTACACTGAGGGAACGGGAACTTTAAGGTTTTATTTACACCCCAGGGCGTTGTAGCGTGGCAGCCGAGTGGCTAACTGAATAATAACAAAGGAAACAGGTTTTTACAGGGAACAGTGTTTTTCTATACAGAGAATTACGCGGTTTTTATGGTTTTTTATTGCTCATAACAGTTTTATGGTTCCTGCTGAACTGACATTTTGAATTTGCTACCATGCACGCTGTTCCCCTTAAATGGATGTATATGCATTTCACAAGCTTCAGAGTGTGTGTGTTTGTGTGTATGAGATTATACGACAGTGATAAATTCTGCTGCTTAACTCACCCGCGGGTAAACGCAGTTGAGACTTGGAAGAGGTCAGTCAATGATTAGTTTCTGTATGAAGAGGCAAACAGATACACTAATGTGTAGTGCAGTACAGCGCTGCACAGGAAGCAACTCCCTCCCTGCAGGAACAGTGGAACGTGCATGAATTCCCCTCGGGGTGGGGGGGGGGGGGGGGCCTTGAGATCACGACACCGGGGCTTGGAATAAGGCGGCCCTCGGTGCTGATAGCAATAACTCATTATCCCGACTCAAATTAACTGCATCAACAACAGAGAGGGAAGAGTGAGGGCGAGGGGGGTATTAAGGGAGAAAGAGTGAATAAAAAGCTCCATTAGAAGTCCGCCGAGTGTCGTTTTCATCGGAGCTGTAAATAAACGCGGCGGGGTAAAGACTCTACTCCCTCGTCGCACCCCATAATTATGCCCCCGTCATTTGTTTGCACCGCTGTGCTGTGGTACTAAATTAAAACATAAAGACCAAGGGAGAAGGGGTAAAGTAGAAAGCGAGGGCGGGGCAAGCAGTATATCTATTAAGTTACATGCAAGCTTATGAGTTTTACTGAGCTTTTTAAATACTCACTTCCTCAGTAGTATCCTGTTGAGCATCTTGTTAATATCTCTTCAAAGGAAGTTTTAAAAAGAGGGAGTAGCTGTTCTCAGCAGGTAATAACCATTGTTCAGTGGAAGGCCTGAGGATGCACACGAGCATGTGGTTTTGTGTGGGTGTGTGTGCTCTTTTAGTGACAATGTGCCTGGGTGTGTTAGTGCGCTCATACTGTATGCAGGAGGGCCACAAACCCAGAAGAATGAAGCTGTCAACATTCCACTAACCACAAGGTCAGATGAAGGTGTGTGAACGGAGGAGTGCTTGTGTGTGCTGTTTGCTATACTGACAACAAGGTTGACTGGCAATATGAACACACATTTACAGACTGCTCACACATGCACAACAAAGTCACATCCTTGCCTCAACTAGCCAAGAAAACCACCTTCTTTCTACACAAACACAGTGCAACGTGTCAGAATGTTACACCAACAAACTGTTGCATACATGACAGGCAGGGCTGTTTAAATCTGACCTTTTCATATTTGATACTTCTGTCAGTGCCTGAGGGAAACGGCTCCCCATCCGCCAGCATTCTAGCTCAAATCCAGGTTCATTTACACAAGGAGATGAGGCCTAATGGCTGACAGTCCAGCATCAGCAATGCAGCCTAGTTCCCTTTCATTAGCCCCCTACAGGCTTAGAAACAGCTGCCTGTCTGTCATAGTCGATATATGTGCAGGCGTGCAACATCCACATACACTGTTTAACATATTCCAGTTTACACACACAATATCCAGAAATTCAATTAAACACCACTTCCTGTCACCTCACATATGCACACACCCTGACAAGTCAAACACCTTTGTAGTTCAGCCAGCTGAACACAATGCTGCTGAAGCACTCTGCCCGCCGCCACACCTTGACGCACACACACTGTCTGGGTACATTAGCATGTCGTGCATGAACGTGAGAGTGTACGCAAGACTGCTTCCCACAGACAACAGTGTCCTTTTGGGCAGTTTAAAGCTGCTAAGTGTCAGAGCTTCTTGAGTCTATTCTAGAGGTGCATGATGTTAATACAGCTGGATACTGGACTGCCCAGCAGCTCTGTGATTGTTTGAATTGTCTCTCAAACACTCTGATGGTTACAACATTATATTGTCATAGTTACCATGAAATTTAAGTGAATGTAAGAGTAAAGGCTAAAGGTGGAAAATGTGGTTTACTTGACATTGAAGACTACTGCATTGTCACAATACTGACTCCTGATTGACACAAATCCGGCAGACTTTTAAAACCCCGCTTTCAACTGTACTGCTCTGCAATGACAAGTCCATTTAAAAATGTATCAGCCAGAAAAATCATCACCATCAACTTAATTGCTGAGGTCATCTCTCAGTGACCCCAGATCTCAGATTTTGAGCTGGTAGACATTATGTTATTGTATGTGATTGATTCCCAAATTCTGGCAAAAGTCAAACCCAGATTCTAATAAACATCTGAATCCCTCACATGTAACCATTTCTAAAACGGGCCAACACACAGTACACTTTACCGTGACTTGATGCATACTTTTCCTATTGATTCACTCAGAGCTACATGTATCCCACAATTCACCACAGTCTACTGTGTAACACCAACACAGTCCTTAGTGGTAATCAAACATTTTTGTTTATGACATTCAGGATTCAGCATGAATATTAATATTCATCTCCAGAACCATTCAGTTATGTCAGAGCCCAAAGATGGATTTAATCATTGTAGAAAATTTGTTCTTCTTGATCAACGATAAAGAAGAGGCTGATCAGAATATCTGACACTGTCAAAAATAAATATGAAATATCGCATCAAACTGTGCAAAATACACCTGTATGATGTTATGTTTCTTTAATCTGCAGTGCATGCTTTTAGATAACTTGATTTAATTATTTTATTAATTCTTTTACTATTCGATTTTGACTGTTGTGCATATTATGTATAATAAATCACCAATATTATGGAAAGAAGAGTTCATTTTTTGGCTGCCAGGCCAGTTAAAATATACAAGGAGCCAGTAAAACTCTGATCTACTGGCCAAGTGGGGGAAAGATTTTTACATTGAACCTTGACATCGCCAGCATTTTTCAGATATTACAACCACTAATGTTCATCCTCTTGCTTGTGTCTGGTAATCTCAGCACATCAGAGATTGCATAACATAGTTCAATTTTTGCAAGGAAGGTACTTCTAACTTTCTTCATATTGAATCTATTTGGGCCTCTTGGAAGACTTCTTTCCACATTTTTATCATTGATCTTCTCATACACGTGCTAACAAACTGTACTATATCCATCATGAACTGTGTATACGTGACTGTGCGCAGAATACTGAAGCAGTATATACAGTACAGTGGGTACAGTATATGAGTGCACTCAGCTGCTCAGACTTAAATGCTTTACATTCCTCATCAACATCTTTCTTGAAGACGGATGAACATGATATGATCATGCCCTATATGAACCACACAGAGGAGCATATATATCATACTCTTCCATTATCTTTCTCGACTATGTGCCAAATTATTCACACAGCTTCACCTGATACTGTAAACAGGTTTAAAAAATGACTCACTTTCCCGCAAATGACTCACTCTCTTCCTGAATAACAAAACAATACTCCTCATCCATGCGCGGGATCTTTAAACCATCTGTCTGGTCTCAAGATGATGAAAAGTGAAATGTATGTTGTGTGTATGTGTGGGTTATATTCGGGTGAATGAATGTCCATCTGTGTCTGTTTCAGCCACAGAAACCTCTTGGGACGGCTCCAGGTGAAGGATTGTGGGAAGGAGGACAGCTGCTGAGTCTCACACCCCCCTTCAGACGTTTCAGTGCTGCATACTCAGCATGCCTTCATGTTTAGGACTCCCCCCAGAACTGGCTGCCATTGACCCGCCTGTTGGTATGTGTGGTTTGGAGTCACCACGATATGTAACCACAGAAACTGGGAGTGGAGGAGGCAATAAACAGGACAAGTAGAAATGTTGACTTTGATCCCCGACCGCTAGCCTACTGTTTGCACGAACTCTCTCTTTCAAAATTTTGCTCCCCACTTGAGGGATTTAATCATCTTGAAACATAAAAAGAACGTGTTAAACAGGACGTTATTAGACAAACACCGGCCTTATCACCCAAGGCACACCACTATCAACCCCCTTTTGTGATGCAGCTACTATAAACGCCATATCACGATCCTTCCCAGAGCCTAGACATAATAAGCAAACGTCTCAAAGATGCAGCTTAAGACAGATTGAGGATCACAGATATTCTTGCTCTAGGCAGATTGTACCGGAAAAGACAATTGGGAGGAAAGACAACGATCAAAGCCAAGTAGCCCTGAGCAGGAAGTGAGTTAGTTGGCAGTAGTGAAGATTGTCTATGTTTTGGAAGATGAACGACTTGGTAGTAAAAGAAGCTTTGCCCGTCTCGCACTCCCAATGTGGGTGTTCATCAGCAGTATATGCTTTCCTCCAGCAATTGTGCATGCTGCAGAGATAGTATAAGTGTATTATGGTTATAAAAGGGCAGGAGCAGTTCTGACAAAACAAGTGTTTTACACAATCACAAATATGTCAATATTGTCTCCAGAAGTTAGTGATATTGGCAAATAAAACAGTTTCTTAATGGAACACATCTTAGGACTTTGGAGTTGGATCATAAATCATGGAGATCTATTGGAGAACCAGCTGTGCACTGACAAATAAACTTGAACAAACAAATAGTTGATCATTTTTTTTTAGAGCTGAATATATTACTCAATTGATTGATTAGTTGACAAATAGAACACTATCTTCAGTAACCCTAACCTAACATTATTTAATTGTTTGTTAGTACTTGTTTCTATGAATAATTTGTCTGGTAAAGGTGAAAATATTTGCTTCCAAATCCCAAGGTCTGCTTCTAAAATGTGATGATATGCTGCTCTCTGTTTTTATAGCAAATTGAATATCTTTTTGTTCTGCACTGATAGTCACACTAAACAAGCAATTTGAACTTGGTCTCCAGGAAACTGTGATGAGCATTTTTTTTTTTACTTTTCTTCTTCAGATATTACTTCCTTGACGAGATTTTTCACTTTCAGTGTGCAAATAAGTGATCTTGTACCCCAAAAATCTTGACCGATATTTAAGAAACTGAAGTCTAGCCTCTCACTGGGTTATAACTGGGTAATCACAGTTACCTATGCAAGGCTTTAGGAGTTGATACAGACAGACAGAGTGAGCTGGCAGCTACCTACACCCAGGATATGCTGTTCCTCCAGGCTCCGTAGGATTGGACCACTGCCACCTGCCAAGGCTTCCCCTGGAGAATGGATGTTTTTCAGCTACGAGGATGATTTTGGCAGCTTGCACTTTGATGAACACCCAAGTATTATGCTTTTCTACAGGCGGTAGCATTATATTGTTCAAGAAATGAGCCAAAGAGACAAAGACAATCAGAGCACTTAATTACCCACAATGCTAGGTTGAGCCATATTATTCTACATGATTGTAAGCACAGAATAAATAACATGGCAAGAAACTGTTTGCTGGCTGGCTGCCCTGATGCAGCACAATGAAACACAAGAACACCTTGGAGGTAGAACCACAACAGAGACCGGTGCTTACCTAAGTAGGGTTTGGCAAGTCCTGTAGGAGGAGGCCCTGAGGGGGTGGCAGCTCATGAATTGAGCCATAAATCTGATGTGACAGTTGTCCTATCTAAACATATTTTAACATGTTTTACTACAGCTGTAGGAGCTGCTCCAAAACACCAGCCTACACGGAGACAGCTGTGTGTGACTGCGAGTCTGAAAACAGCGGTGCGTATTGATCTGTAGCTGAGCGAGGCACACCCGAGAGGGACAATCACACACAACACAAGAAGGTGAGACACAGCAGACAGATTCTCATCCACACTGATGTGTCTGGGGAAGCAGGGGGTATCATGTAGAGGGCATGGTGAGAGAAGAGAATTGGCAGAAACGGGGAAATGTTAGGAGCTGTTCGACTGAATATGACCGTGAGCTCAGACACCACCTGGCAACATGGTAAGTGTTGACCAAAATCCAGAACATCTTAATCAGTGCTATTGCTAATGTGTTAAGGGATGAAATGTACCATTTGTAGCCTCATATTGCAGTCCCTCCAGGAAATTGTAATTTTGCTATCGCAATAATTAACACAAATTCAAGAAATATCCACAATATTTGCAGGAGCTTGCAAATTTGCTAAATTACTGCAACTTTTCCACTTGAAATGGCCAAATCAACAGGCCGTTTGTGATTTGGACCAATAGTTGCATTTCGTGTCTTGGCAACTTACGTCATTGCAGCATTCAGCACACATTGAGGAAGGACTCAGGTGGAAGATGGACAAATATCACCTGCCAACAAATATTACTGCCATAGACTGTGCCATATAATTCCCTAATGTTTTGTTTTACATTGTTTTTCATTTAACTTCCATTGTGCCTTTGGTTTGCATTCAGTTAGTCAGAAGAATATAAGTTGATGCATTGCTCAGCCAGCAAATGTGGACATAATCTACCTGTAAATGGGTTTATTTTAATGGCATTATTGACTGATTTTATTTGGTACAAATGTTTAGTTGAAATTTTATTTAATAAAGGCTTATAAATAGAACCCAAGTACAGTATTTTCTTTTTTATATAACTTTGAGCCCATGGTTCTCATGTTTAGATTTTTTTTTTTTAAATTAGCACTGAAATATAGTTGTTTCTGTGATATGAAGGATGCTTTTCATCTAAGGAAGTGATTACATATGACTCTAAATTGGTAGTAGTTTTTTTATTGTATCACAATTTTTGAGTAAAAACCACTGTAAAATCAAACATTTTTGGCCACAATAATCACAAAAAATCCAGCAAAATCCTGGAGGGACTGATATTGTAGTCATAGTTGGCAAGACAACTGATATTTGTAAGACTTTTGAGTTACATCATCAACAATGGTATACAGAGAATCTTTAAATTCTGAGTGTGTCAATTGAGCAGAGGCTTGTTGTAGCTCTTCTTCTCAGGTAGATTAGATGCACTAAAATCTATACAAAAGCTTTACACAGAGTTTAAGATGTGGGGAGCAAATGAATCATTCAAGTATTATGCATTCATAGAGCACACACTGCATCTGGTCATGTCTCAAGGTGCTGTGGTCTTTTATTCCAACAGAGTAAAATTCTCTGATGATGACATTGATTTTGCCAGATTGGACATCAATGTGTGCGATGACTTTCATGTCAACTGAATTCAATGCACAGACAGATGTATGGCCTTCAGGTCTTTTTCCTTCACTTTTGATTTTTTCTTTTCAAACTCTGAAATGCAGTCCAGCATTCTGAAGGTAAAAGAAGTAGAATGAAAGAGCCATTTAAAGACGAAAGAGCAAAAAGACCCATGTTTCTCGTTCTTGTCTAGATCTGCAGTAGTCTTCTGCATAGAGGCCATACCTCCCAGAGACAAGTCCTTGCATTCTCTATGTCAGTCCATCATGCAGAAAGGACTGATGAAAAGTATGCCCCAGCTTCACACGTTTCAGTTTTTAACCAACCTTCAGTCAATGTGGAGAGAAGATTCTCAGCACTCAAAAGGATAAAAACAATACAAACAACAATACACCTGTAACAGCACTGGACAAGGTCATCGACTAAGCTCAATCCAAGTGGAGGAAGGATCTATCTGGTCTTTTCTTAAAAATAGTCATATGCACTCAAAGAAAGACAAATTAACACTTCCATGCAACTGCTGTAGCTACAGTATAGTCCAACCTTGAAATGCCATTTCACCTTTTCTGTTTCTTACAATTAATTTTAATACTAAAATGGAAGCTTACAGTCAAGCTGTATGGTTAAATATTGTTGAGAATAAGTATGAACAAAGCTAAGTAAATGAAAACCATGTAGGCAGTCAACAAGTGATTTAATCAAGACGTGCAGGATGGATAAAACAAAGCACCTTTTTAGCCCTCATCATGCAGAGAAGAGAGAGGCATTCAACAGGTGGATATGGAGTAGAGACCACCCCAACGTTACACCTGAATGTCCAAGAACAATTCTTCCTTACATGCCAACAAGGTTGCATGTGACAGATTTTCATTTCTGCCATTACAGTGGTCAACACTATAAAGCTGCTCATACACCCTCCTCTATACCCACTTGTATGTATTAAAACTGATGATGTTAAGAGAGTGTACTAAAAAAAAACTGAGGACAACATCAAAAAATACTTAATTAACATCATTTATGATTAATTCCCTGCAATTCTGTGTTTAAAATCCCATTTATGACAACAGCCACTGTGAAAAGAGTCCATTCACCCTCATGTTTCTGATTCTATCCATCGTCTTTTTAAGTCTTTTTAAGTGTAAGTTTTGCTCTGAATTTCGTTTCGTGCTCAACTTTGTCTATATTGAACTTATCTACTAATAATGCAAATCTTCTCAAATGGTGTGCATCCTGTGTTGACTGTGCCCAATGAAATACATTTAACACTACAGAGATCATAGTAACTCATTATCTACAACATTACTGTGTTAGTAGAGGTGTCTAGTATCACATGCCTGCCTCTCAGTGTGTTAGCTGAGGTGGTTATCAGCAATGTGTACATAAACCTGTGTTAGCTGAGGTGGCTATCAGTAGTGCTAACAGTGTGGACCCACTGTTTCCCTCTATATCCTCTTTCATATTGGCCTGCTTAAGACAACACTCCCTGGGCTAATCTCCACACACCTCTTATCTACCCACAGCAGACTGTGTATGTATGTGTTATGTGTATGTCTGTGGATGACTTGGGCGTGTGTGTGTGTATATGTGGGTGTACATGGTCACTGATCAAAGAGCAATAGAAAGAAAATATGAGGATGAAGATGAAAACACAAAAATAAAACTAAAGCCATAAGTAGGATACGAGAAATGAAGAAAATAGGGGAAGACTTGTGAGGAAGAAGAAGAAAAAAGAAATAAGAGGTAATGAGAGCATCAATGTGATGAAGAGATATTGAAATAGAAAAGAGTTAAAGACGAGGGGAGAGTCACTGAGGAGATGGAGGAAAGAAAAGAAGCGAAAGAGAGCCGTGGAGAGGAAGTATGATTCAGAGGGAAATAGAAAGGGTGGAGAAAGAGATAGAAAGCGAGAGGATGAGCGTGAGAGATATACGGTAGACTGAACAGGGACACCCGCTCTGTGCGACTGCAGAAAGCCTGCAGAAGAGCTCAGACGTTATTGGCTCTCTGTGGATTGAGCTTGCAAGTGAATTCGGTATAATAGTTCTCGTTATTGCTTCTCTCCTATTGAAATGTTCACTGCATTATCTGCTTAATTCCCTCACTGCACGTAGACACAAATCTGCTGGGCGAAAAGCCATCGATATAACCCTGACTGAATATATATAAATCTGCAGTGTCAGTTCTTCCACTGCTCCGTCACGTACAGGAAAGTGCTCCAAATTGCCTTTTAACATTTCAAACATATTGTGATTGGGACAAAACCACTGATGGAGTAAAGGGAGAGAAGCCACATAATTGGAGATAACCTTTGACCCTCAGCCCTTATCCCGTGCAGAGGTTATCGCCGTGACCTGAAGATAAGCAGGTCCAGAGTTGAGCCCTGCAGTAATGACATCCAGCTGCTCTTCCTGGCGTCTCCACACAAGAAGGCAGGTAGCATCACAGCAAATAATGTCCGTGCCAATAAGAAATTTATACTTGAATTGAGTCTAAAAATGAGCCGCTTGTTTTCTGCAAAACCTGCCAGTGGGGTGAGATAATTTCACGCTTCAAGTGACTGAAATGAGGCGTAATTCTCTACGAGTATCATGATGTCACCTGATTTAACAAAATGCTTAAAGCCAGTTGCATTGCACTGAAGACATACTGTCTTTTGGAACTGAACTAAATGGCTTTTTTCAAGATATACTGCCCTTAATTTGGATATTAAATGCGAATTTTAGAACTGACTGAACATATTTGGAAAACTTTTCAGTTGAAGTAAGTTCCTGCTCAGATTTATCAATGCCAAGTTTCAGCGGTGAGGATTGGATACACCACAAGCGATGTTTAAGGTTCAAAAGGATTCTACTGGATGGAATTTGAAGGTATCCCTTTTCGCCAGACATGCAATCGAGCACTGCAACGTACTGTAGCTCATTGGATCTCCTGTAACAAGTGCTTTTTTTAACCTCTGGGGTGCCCTTATCCTCTTCCAGCTCCTCAGTAAATTAATTACCATGTGTTAATTACAGCCAGTACACCTGAGCCCCCAGGCTGCTGGGGCAGGGGCTTAATCAAACACGAGTGACAGTCATTAGCTTCATCATTAAGCCTCAAAGAGCCAACTGCCACTGGAGAGTCCATGGGAACTGTCAGCATCTGGAGAACCCAAAGCCTCATAACACCCCTATACATGTCCCTCTTGGAACATTTTGTGAGGGGATGAACAGTCCTGGAAGTCGTAAACCTATACCCCTCCTGTACTTCTATGCTCTGTATATATAGAATGGTGGAGGACTCTTGCTCATTTTTCCTTCCTGGAGTAATAAATCATACCTCCATGTTTGTGTAGTGACAGCTTTTATATCTGTTTCAGCTGACTGGGGCGACAGATTCCTCATTCGGTGAGGTCTGACACGGTTTCACTGTTTGCACATTCTATTGTTTCACACAACATGGTATATTTAGCATCCACACAGGAGATGCAACTGCATGGTCTAATTCCTATTAGCATATTCATACTGTTAGAGCATCAGCAGGACTGTCTAGGCAGGTAGTGTTGCCTCTTTTGAAATGCAGGTGTATTATTCATGTCAGATATTTACCCTCCTTCTCAGCCACCTCTCTCTCTGTCTGTCTCTCTCTCTCTCTCTCGTCTTTCTCAATTTCTTCAATTGTCACAGTTGACTGGTGCTATATTCCAGTTTTCCTCTTCAGGCAAACACACTGAACAACTAAACAATTTCTCCATTTACATGCATGGGGGGATACAGTATCATTCACATGCACTTAGGCACTTTCACGCTGGCAAACACACACTGAGGACACGGCGCCACACAAATGTCTCGTGGTTCAATTCACACTCGCGGTGAGCCTCAGTCCACAACAACTTGTAATCACTGTCAAGATCGAGCGGGAGGAATTCAAATGCTTCCACAGACAAATGGAAGGCATTCTTCTTCTGAGCTTTTTCTGCTGGACTCGCTATATGACAGAATGTACCAATAGGAAAGCATTGACACTCTGTATATTGGCAGGGATTGTAGTTTCTATGGCGATACCTTATATGAAGAAGAGAAGGCATTTCTTTTCTTTGGGGTACTATATGTGAACATATTGTATCTCTACATGTGAATGTCCTTTTCTGCTTGGGTGTGAAGATACAGGAGAGGAGTGATGACACTCCTGAGAGTTGTAGGTTGCTGTTTGAGGAGGAGGAAGGAGTACCCAGCAGACAAAAGGAAGGCTTCTGCCCACATAGGCAGCACGCACTGAGAATACAATAAAAGACAATTAATAGACTGAAGATGTGCTACTTTCGCAGCCTACAGTTTTTGCCCTTCAGGTGTTTTCATGTAATAGGCACAGTGAACACTATGTCTCCAATTTATGAACAAAAAGTCATTTAAAGAACTTCACATTACACAATTTGTAAGCGAGATGATTATAGCCTCTAAACCTGGTGAGAAATCCCATTCTGCACCATGAAACCACTTCAATCCAACCATGAAGGAGCAGTAAAAAAAAAAAAGTTCTTCAACATTTTTCCGGGTCACTCCACAGGTGCTATCATCACAGTTCAGCTTAGTTATAATTACCAGTAGCCCCCAAGGTCAGCCATACTAATTACAGGTGTTACCGGACAGGTAGGCTTTTAAAGGGTAGAACCGTTTCAGCCTCTACAAAGAGCCATTGTCTGAAGGGCCGCTTGTCACATGGGATTGAAAGCGCCTTGTTTTGGGAGATGGCAGCTGCCGCCGTCCCTCCCTTCCTCAACCAGCCCCCTCCGTCACCCCAAACAATGCCATGATGACCTCTACATGAACTGGGGTGCGTCATCTGAGCTAAAGAGAAGCAGAGTGTAGCTGTAATGCCTCTTATGTGGACCTCCTCCTATGTGGGCCACAGGGCTCTAGTCTGGGTCAGTGTCAGCCAACAGAACCAAGACATCCTCATATTTTAAGTAAAGTTCTTAAATTCAGCTGGCAAAAAATGACCTATAATTTATCTTTACGCCATCTAGATGCCATAGTAAGAATGACCAGAGGAACTCTAGAAGGACCTATAGATTGTAATATACATATATATATAAAGTTATGCATCCTTCGTCGTCATGGCAACAGTAAACACCACAACATTATGATTTTTAAAAAATGTTCTGTCTCGCGGTTGGAAATGGGAAATGAACAGTGGTCTCCTGCAGCAATGTCAACTATTCTAGCCATCCACCCAACCACCTCCTCCTTAAAAGGTAAAATCATCTTATCAAGTCCTCTTATATTGACGTCAACTGAACTGCGTCACTTCCCCGGGTCATAATTACTACGGCTTACTTACTATTATTAGGGCCACTATGGGTTGTTTTTGCCGGCCTGAATTTTAGACCTGTACTGTCGTTTTTCTTGTGAAGACGGGCTAACAGAACAGCCAGAGATTACCCTAAATTACAATAAACAAAGCTGCTTTGTTGGACTGGATTAGCCAGCTGAGTACCTAAGTGTGTTTTGACCATCTGGGTGATGTAGCTATCTTGTGAAACTACACAATTACGGAAAAAAGTCTTGGGTTGAGCAAATATTGAGAGATAACATGTAGACTCAACAGACAGCTCTTTAGACTACTTGCCATCAGATTCTACTATCATGATTCACCGCAGTCAAAATTTGTCTATCTATCTTACCTATCTTTCTGTAAAATCCTAGCTATGTCCCTGCTTGTGATACTAAACAGCATGGAACCAAATCATTTGATATTACAGCACAATTGATTTGCCAGTTGTGAGAGGTGTTGGCAGCCTTTACACATCCAATGTGTCTAAACCATAAGCCCCATGAAAAGAGAATCACAGACTTCTGACTGGCTGTTGATGGACGATGACCAAGAAAGGTTCAGCTGTGGCTATGTTTTCACAACTGATAAGCTTGATGACCATCTGCACATCTGCAGGATTCACTCAGCTGTGTAGTAAACCTTCAGGGAATAGATGGCTGTAGTCATAGTAAGTCCAAATACATAGGTTTACTGTAAACAAAGATTTATCTCTCTCCATATCCACTGAAGGCTTTAATTGACACTTTAAAAGACAAAAAGAGTATTTGTGTGTTAAAATATCCACATTACATTAAAAGCTGCTACTCCAATTGATTTCCATTTGTGTTCATTTCTATTCATTGCAGTCCAGTGGCTACACTCCACCACAGACAGTAAATGTCACAGACAGTGTTAAGTTTCCAAGGCATTGTGAAAGAGCCAGCGCAGTCTCCGCCAAAGGTCAAGACTGATCCTTTTACTTCCTCTTCTCACAAAGCCGCGCACCAATGACAGCTGCTTTTCAGCACGGTCCAGGCCATGACTCACTGAAGCACTATGGGCTACAAATGGCTTTGATCTACGTCAAGTGACCAATCAAAAGGTTCACAACAGTGTTAAGACCAACAATGTGTATGTTTCCATTTAAACTGAAAAGGCCTGCAGAAGACAAGGAAACTGATGCAAAAAAAGTTCTTCATTTCTAGGATGTTTCCCACAAGTCCACAGTGCATGAGCAGCAGTAGGAAGATGCATTGCAAATTAACTCAGCATAATACATTTCTCTATCTGTGAAGAAGAGGTCATCAAGGAGATATTCTGCTCTTTTTTCAGCTGAGATGATTCAGCCAACACACCTGCATAAGGCGAGTACAGTCAGCCTTCACAGATTTCCATGCAAGATAACACAATCTGCTTCTCCCTCTCCAGTGTGACTCATAAAGCCTTTGACATGACAAAACATGATCCTCCACAGCTGCTCAGTTACTTTGAAATTTGGACAATCTTTTGTCTCTCCACAAATATCTTAATCAGTTTGTAACAAAACAATCTGAGAATGAATTGCGTCATGTGCATACAGTAAATTGCTGGGAAGATGACATTTCCGTGCACATTTGTCAAACAATAATATTCAGTCTGATCACAACTTCTAAGGGCTTTGTTTGAAAGATATGTTACCATAAGGCTTGTGATTGGTATTCCAGCCAGTCCATCACCTTTCCACTTCCATGGTCACATCCTCTTCAGAGGTGAACAAGTCTTGAAACAGCACATATACAACAATGTGGCTCTTCTGTGTTTGGTTTTGCGGCCTGTCAGGCTGAAGCTGACCCCTGTGGACAAGTTCACAAAAGGGATTCAGTCTTCTCCTCGATGTGCAACCATTTAAGGGTCAACACACAAAGCTCTACACAGCACCTCATGCTGGGAAAAGGCTATGGCTCTGAGGTAGAACTGGAAAGTGGACCAGCACTACTGCATTGAGAGGGTTCACATGGAAAGCACAAGCACAACAGAGTGATAGAGTAAACCAGAGCAGATGAGGGTCACAGCAGCTGAGCACAATTTGATTAGATGACTTCCTCCCTGTCTGGCCCAGAATTCAGCATGACCTGAGAGAGTGCCATTGGTCATGGGATCAAGGCAAGGGAGGAGAGGCAACGGTTAGTAGCACATCAGCCTCTTTTCCCTCAGTCAAACCACATGTCTGGGCCTGACTACAATCTGTTGCTGGGATTTTGACACGAGATGGAGTAGGACAGTGAAACCAATGGATGCGGCCACATCCAAAATTCCTCTGATGGGCTGGACTAATCAGATACCATCGACCTCAGAGAGAGACTTTTCATGGCTTTCATTGTTCATCTTTGTCTGAAAAAGTTGACCAAAAGGTGAAGAGGATCTGAGAATCTGAGGGCTCAAGTATGCTACAAGCCCCCCCCCCCCCCCATACCTTTCTGATGTTGTATGGCCGCTTCTGACAATTTTTGTAACTTTCTGAAAAACAGACAATGCAGGAATTGTGCCAACTTTATGCAACAATTGGTCAGATGTTTGGAGGGGCAGGATTTAAATTTCACTGTCAAGCTTCCTCTTTTGATTCTTTACACATTTATCTCCACTTATTGTGTAAAAAACTGAGTGCAACACTGTGAATGCCTTTGAGAAAAGGCTATACAAAAGTGTCTGCCCTTATACCTATTTAATGATTCACTGCATCTTGGGTGGCTTTTTCGCCCTATTTTTGTGTGTGGCTATTTGGAAAAGAAACACTTGCCTTTCAGACGACACTTTGTATGAAGTAGTTCATTTGAAGCATACTGAACCCTTAGACCCTAGTCATGAAATACTAAGAACATTTCACATGCTACAATAAAAGGATGGAGGAAAGGATTTAGACTTTCTGTGGGTAGATTTCATGTTTATGTTCAAATTCACAAAGAATAATGAAGGTGTGTTAGAGATGTTATCTAACACATTTACATCTAATTGAAATGTTCATAAAACAGACATTTATGGAGTTTTCAGACTGAAAGCAAGATGAAGCTTAGATTTGCATAATTTGTTGGTGGAAAGATGCAAGCTTTGGACTGCGTGAATGCAAAAAAGTTTAAAATTTTTCAGATTGATTGGAAAATTTGTTCTTACAATGAGGCTTTATGAACATACAGATAAAGGAAACACAAGTGGGGTCAAGTGGGTTTTGAGATAAGTCAGAGTTTGAGCTCTCACACATACACAAGAAAGCACTGCAAAAATTGTAGCTCCTTGCTAGCTGCAGCTAAAGTTTGTACCACAAACATTTGTACATTTGTTTCTGGTGAATAAATATGGACTTCACATAGTCCAAAGGTAACTTTTGCACAAATAAACTAAGGTGAAATGTTGCATTGTGTTTTATCTGAAAGTTCACTTGAGGTGTTTGTCTTAAGTAAAGGTGGGATGCCGACAAAGTGGGATGCAACTAAATGCATCCAGCTCAACAACAAAAGGAAAAGGGGCATCTGAGAGCAGACTCTGAAATCCTGTCCTCTCTTATCTCAATCTGGACACAACAGGCTGGTTACCTACAGTACCTGCCTCACCTCTCTTTCTCCCTTTTTCTGTTTCCCTCTCTCATATCTCAATGTCTTCAGAAGAAAAAAATCCCTCTTTTGATTCTCCTTTTCCAATCATCCCACGCCTCAATGTGCTGACCGGCCCTCACCGCTCTCCCATGCGCCCGCTCTCCCCAGTTGTATCCACATGAAGAATATGTAATTACAGGAGAGTCGAGGCCTGATAGATGAGTGTGTGTGAAGCCACAATGCAGCTCAGGAAGAGTCATTCTGCCCAGGGGCCATTATCAGATTAACAACCCTCTCTTCTTCTGTGTTCGGGCATCGCCGAAATCTCCTACGGGTCTCTTACTTTCTCTTTCACTGTATGCCTTTCTGCATCTCTCTGTTTTTGTCTTTCCCTCTTTTCTCCCAGACGTGCCAGGTTACATGCCATTGTCCAGCTGGGTACAAGGTACAAAGCCCGTGACAAGAAAGGGATGGAGACAGAAGGAGAGAGGTGAGAACTTTGTGAAGAAAAGGGCAGATAAAAATGTGTAAAACTGCAGTGATGAGGAAGCCATATAAGAGCTGGGTGGTTTTGCAAAAATCCAAAATTATATGGAATTTCCTCAGGATTTTTCTGTTACTAATGTTTTAAAATGCTTGTGGAACGATAATGATAGGATATTATGTGGGTTTGAGAATGAGAGTTCATTTTCGGTGTCGTATTGGTTTTTGCCGGCTATATCCGATGCTGAGTTCCCAGGCTCTGGATAGTTTCCTCTGAGCGTCCACTCAGCCAATCAAGCTCAATTACCCCTGAGCAGTGAACACACAAACACAGCGACACTAAGTTCCTCAAACTTCTTTAACTGGCCTCCCTGTGGAAATATATTGAGTTTTGCCCTGGCAGAGGTTCATTTCACATGATAGAAATGAGGGGAAAACCCTGCAAGGAAACGCTATGACTGCAAGGATTTCGGAGCATTTAAACGTGGCCTGAAATGACACTCAGCAGTGGTTTGTTTTTAAGACAGTGAGAGAACATAGAGAGAAAAAAAAATAAGGATGTCACACAGACTATATGGATGTCTAATTTCTTAAATCCTGGCTGAACACAAAAAGCAACTTGTTATTTCTAAAATAAGCACTCCTAAGCAAAATGGTGGTGTGAATAAATCTGGAGAGGCACAAATATCTGTTCACATCAACATCTACATATGATAAGGGATTTATGGGCTACGTCTGATATATTTGTATCAACGGGGAATTATTGCCCTTTGATTCACTTTGATATTCTGTTCTATGAAGTTGCACTTGGTAAACAACTTGGCCATGTGCAAACGGTCAGTTTACCCTTCCAGCATGATGATTGGCATTTAAAGCTGCTATGGGTGTTGATGAAGCGTAGGTACCTGCAGCAGCACGAAGAGCTGTTTGCTTCATACATATTAAATCTGGCAAAAACTGGACGTCTGCTTTAACCCTTGAGGAAGACTCTTCAAAAGATTAGCTTAACTGGAAGAAACAAGCAAGAGACCACAGAACAGGGAGTGTGATTAATGAAATGGGTAGAGGAGTCAAAGCAACTTCATAAAGGAGAAAACACTAAAGATCCTTTTAGACAGCAAACTACTACTGCTGCATCTGCTGCCCAGTGGCGTTTATGGTGTGTATTTAGACAGGGAGACACAACTCTGCCACCCTGGTTACCAGCTACATCTGATCCTCCCAGCAGCACAGTATGCTACATTGCTGGTATCTCCCAGTATAATCTCATCATTATGTAACTTAATAGAGCGGGTTGTAGTTTAAAAAGGAAGAAATGATTGGCAGATGACACACTTAATACAGCAAGTTAAGCTAACTGATATCATACATATCATACCAACATTGGCCCCAATCGGATAAACACAAAACTTATCTCATGCATCTATAGGTGCTGATTATGTGGGTGAAATTGTGCCATGTCAAGAGCAGAGTAACATCATCCAATCAGGATAAGAGATCAGAGGATTGGACACTGTGTGAAGGCAGTGAGTTTGCATTTCTCTATTAATCATTGGTGTCAGCCAAAACAGTTGTTTCACTGATAAAGTGTGTCCTTTTGCATCACTTTGTGAACCAGCCTTTTGACAAACAAGCTCAAAATTGTAATTCCTGTAGCTGTTTGTTAAAGGTCCCCAAAAGACATGTTTCACAGACACATAAAAGTACTTTGCTCTGAATAATAATTTCTGTCTGATATGGTTTATCCACAAAAAAGTTCAAACCTTGTTAAAATTTCTACTCTCTCTAATACTGAATATGCTCATATATTTTTTTGTTTTTTGAAGTTGCTGCACACAAGATGCCTCCTACACTGAAAAGTCCATTTTCATTGAAGTTTTCACATCACATTTGTAAGTTGCATATTGGACCAGGACTGGCTCCCAAACTAGTTGTGATTTGGTTTATGTGGTGACAAGGTAGTTGTTTTTACTGATAATCTGATCACCTTAATATATGTATATGGTGATGTAACAGTCTTTGCTCAGTTTTAAGCCTTTATATACAGATTATACTGTATATATGTTTCAGCCATCCCTGTGGGAAAAATATATAATAAATGCTTATGCTTACATCGCTTTCTTAAGTGCAATTGTTGGCTGCAAGCTGAAAAAGGCAGTGGCAAATAACCATCCATGTTCATGAGGGTGTCAGCACACAAATGGAGGCCATGGTCTGAAAGCACCTAAATGCTCACTGAGGAGAGATCCTTGGAACCCGACTGTGCAGGTGGTATTCCAAAGTGCAGAACTGCTGTGCGTGTGTTCATTGTTTCTGTGTGCCTGTGTATGTGCATGTGCAATCATACACACTTGTGTTTGAGTGACTCATCCACCAGCCATTGTCTGACATGGGAGACAAGCTCATAGGCATTAGCTCGCCTGGATATACACTCATTGCTGTTTCATGAAATACATGAGAAAATTATATCAGCTTGCTGCAGTGGAGCATGGATGACAAAGGAAATGATGGCATCCTTTGTGCATAAGACAAAAAGGGCTGGATTCAAGAGGCTCTTAGAATGAGGGCAGATGACAGGCGTGATGCTTGGAGTTTTGTGGTGTTACACTACAGGGGCCCATAAGTGGTCTGTAAACGTGACAGTGGAGAGAGGGTAACAGCATACAGGGCGGCAAAAATTAAACCAGACAGGAATACTCATAAACACAACACACACATCTACACGCAAGCACAGCAGGTTGTAAACGCGTCGACATGTGCGCGCAGCATGCTCTGAAGTCACACACAAACAGGCAGCTGCCGGCGACCTGCTGTGAGTGTGTGATTGTGACTCTCTGGGGTTCCGTTTCTCATAAGCGTGTCATCACATAGGTGTGTCTTCCTTTGTGTGTGTGTTAAGTGTGACGGCGTGTGTGTGTGTGTGTGTGTGCACGCGCGCTTGCCTGTGCGTGCAGCTGTCGCGACCCAGCGTCACTGTGTCTGTTCTAACCCACCACCCCCCATCCCATCCCACCTCGCCACCACCACCACCTCAGAGGATTAGCCACTGTGCATGCTGGGGACCACATCACAGCCAATCACATATTCATGGGAAATTCAATTTCTCCGACACACTGGGATGATTTGTACCCTGACATGAGGCTCTATCTCGTCCGGTGAATTGTGTCTCAAATTGAAAAAGCAAGCGAAGGACGTCTTTTACAATGGGGCCCGAGCAGAGCAAAATATAGGAATGTGAGGCGGGGCAGTGATGGGAAAAAATAGTTAATGTGTGAGTATTTCCAGTCCACAGTAGGGTGAAACAGCCCCGACTTATTTGTTATACCATTCCCTGTTGTGTGAGGGAAATTATTCTGCATATCAATGCTACTGTACAACTCTGCTGTTTAACTATTTCTGTGCAGCTGGTGACAGCAGGGAGGCTGCGAAAGCAACCCTACTGCAGTTTCACCACCTTCTCTACCCTACTTCCCATTCCAGTCCTACAATACAGATGTTTCCCAACCCCCACCATGATAATATATGGATTTGAAGCTGGTGTCCCCCCCATTTCAGCATCATTAACATCATGCTGAGTCCCCCCATTTATCTCAAGATAAGCTTGTCAGTTAAGGAATCGTCATGGCAGTAATGGAGGTGGCACTACTGGGACACACATGTTGTGCCAACGGGCTAATTGAAGCCAATCGGCATTTCACACAGCAAGCTTCACCCGCATAATAAGGTCATTCCCTCCAAAATTCCCTACAGTGCTTTGCTCATTTTCCCTCCCTGCGTTTTCGCTCTTCCCAGCGGTGTTGGCCCGAATACGGCGACGATGTGGCTGTGTTTAACAATACAGACTTGGCATATGGCAGGGTCACATGTCAGGAAGAAGATGTGCATTGAGGGAGGTTCAGGTGAGGGTCAGCCTCCACTTCCTGTCAAGATGGATCTCGGCCCCAGGTAAGGCTTCTTGTGATGGAGCGTGACACTAGACGAGACCGGCTCGAAATCTTGAGACTCCCCCCACAAAGAAAAGGAGATAAAGATAGACACTGAGGAGCCTTGAAGATGGAGATATTTCCTGAGAGATAATCCCCTCTCTGGGTAGGAGATTTTGAAGAAGGGAACCTTTTCATCATCCTTCATTTTGCTATTTCATCTTCTCTCTAAACAGCAGCAGGCCTGAAGATTTTCTTTTTCATCCTGACTGTCTCCTAAGGTTAGAAACACTCATACTGTAAGAAGATTTTAGACTTAATTTAGTCATTCCGAGAGAAAGACATAAAATAGTTGAAACAGCAGGGACAACAACATCAATTCAACACATTGTGGATCTTCTGACGCAGTATCAGGATAACAAGCCATCCTGTATCTTAAAGGTAGCATATTTAATTTATTTAAGTCACTCTGGTGTAAGAGAGTTTGCTTTATGAATAAAATGACTGAAAGGTAAAATAGAAAGCATAGCATTCAACAGATCCATCCGCCTATTAAGTTGTTTGTCTGCAAACCTTGACACAACATCCCTGCTGTCAGCCTCAAGCTACAGCTTATTAATTAGAATGAGAAATCTGTGTTAAAAACATTCCACATGGCTGCATTTCTCTGAGGTACACCACTTCTTGAATTTGGTGAGAGTGTCCACTGCTAAGCTTAATTAATTTGAGAGACCTTCAAGGAGTCCTGTAGCTCACGCTAAGATGACAGACTCATTCGCATAATTATCCGCCATGTTTACACATGAGCAGACTCTGTGCACACTTTCCACGGCGACCAACGAATCTCCAAGCCCTTTTAAAAATGCAGCAGGCGTCGTCCATTCAGACCGGTGCTCCTCACCGATGAGCCACAGCCTGGCTCTTTGTAGCTGAAGCAGTGCTAATGAGAATGAGGTCATGGGGATTTTGGCAGCCATTGTGACGGATGTGGGGAGAGACACAAGCCAGAACCATAACACCCCTTTTCTACAGCACACATACTCCCCACCCAGTGTGTCAAAACATGCTGAGTGTTGGGCCAGTGGTGGCGGCTGACTGGGAAATAAGGGCAGCTTCTTGGCAACTGGTAGCCATGTTGGAGGCCAGCTCCAATAAAAGGATTTGTGAGGGAAAGAGGAAGAAAGAGAATAAAAAAAGTGAACTTTATCTTATCCATTTGACACTCAAAACCCCAAATGAGCGACCAAACCGATACAGAGATGAAGTTTGCAGTGACGCTCAAAATTAGCCTCAAAGAGTACTTTTAATTTACACCAATCAGACATTGTTTTCTTTTGCTTCTATATGGCCTGTGACTGACTGTCTTTCATTGGCTTGAGAATTAAAGAAGGACTGGATGGAGAAAGGGGCTGTGAGAAAGACGAGGTTTAACAGGGAAGGAAGGGGGGGAATGGGTTTAACAAGGCTGTAACACTGCAGAAAAGAATGTCCTCTTTCCATGGGCCACTGGAATGGGACTAACAGGACGCACTGACATGGCAACACACACATACAGGCACATATAGGCATCAAAGAGGGATACAATGTCATGTTTCATCACCAAGGATACAGTTTTCATCAGGAGCATACCAAAAAATAATTCTGTTCTGATATAACTATCAGGCTGAGCTATACTTACACTATACAGAAACAAGGTCACGTCCGGCAGTGACCACATATCTTGCAGATGGTGTCATTCAAAAAGCAGCTTTCCAGACTTTACTTAAAGAAAGACAGACTGTAAAAAGGTAGTATTAATGGCTTTCTTTGGAAGCATCAGACTTAGTATATTATACAGTGCTAGTCTTCTGTTAAAGAAATAGGTCTAAGTTTTATTTTAGTGGCGCATGGCAACCATGATACACCAACCCTTTGGATAAACAAAAATGTACATAAAAGTATTCAGGTAAATGTACTTTAAATAAACTGTTTTGATAATTTGCAGGTTAAAAAGACATCTTGATGCCTAGCCTCAATCTGGGCTAAATTTGTTTTGAATGTGACGTCTAGATTACCATTGGTTCACGAATGTTTCAATGACTTTAATGTGACGGAGATACCAACACACTGAAATTTCATTATGGAAACACTGTGGTGGCAATGGTAACCTTGCCATCTAAAAAAAAAAAAAGTTCACTTTCCATTCAAATTTAGTGCATGTAAAAAAACAATCCCAACTCAAGTTCCACTTACTAGAATATTCCAGGGCTTTCAACTTTATCACATGGTCTTCATTATCGTTACTTCATTATTCATACTATTTCATGCATAACTTTGAAGCCATGCTCCTACCAGTGCTACGGATGATATAACATCTACTGAGGTTGCATTGCACAGGCTGATGAAAACCATGTGATACAGTTGAGAGATCCAGAAAAAGCTAGTAAGTGGACCTTGAGTTGGGAAAGTTTTGTCAAGCCACTATTATTAAAGTCTAGAATAAACTTGGATAGAAAAAACTCCTGGGCAGCCACCAATACTGTTTTTGAGTAAATGTGAGGTTAATATTGACCCAACGATTACAGAATTAAGCTTCATTTGTATATCCAAAACAGGCAGATGAAATACTCTAATGGAAATGTCATTATGAGGCAAGTCACACCATCTAATCCGTGCGCATAGTTCACTGAACAGTCTGGCCTCAAGGTGATTATTGATGTTTTCCAGAATTAAATCTCCTTATGAACTCGGAGGCTGGCTTTGTGAGGTTTAACAACTATGGCAAAACCTGGTTGCAATTCTGGTTCTGCTCATGGTTTAATTTCGATCATATTTTAGCCAAGACCTGGTTTTAAAAGATCACACCAGTGTAGCTTTCCTCCAAGAAAGCTATTTTTAAAAGAGTGGAATATATAATAGCCTCTGAAATTGCATCCCAAAGGAACACTAAAACTAAGACTATAATTCAGACTATTGCCAGGTACTTACTAGGGCATTATTTGGTTGTTCTAGATGATTTTTCAGAGTCAGTTTGTTGGCAAGGTCATTGTGGAGCCTTGTAATCTCCCCACTGTGAAAAGGTTGGCATAGCTATTTTCAACTATTCTTCATGCTCCTGACTTCTTCCTGGTCTTAGGCATTCTTATTACAGGGTGAGTCAGGTTTCCTTGAAGGGTTTACACACTGCTACACTTGAATCTCATCCTCCATCACATTGGTAGTGGTTGACATTTACTGGCTGACACCTGATCTTTATTTGCCAGATATATTAGTATAACCCTATTTTTTGAATGATTTGATGAGTCCTAGTGTAGGGCTTGGAGTTTCTCTGCATTACAGCACAAAGACCTCAATATATTGAAATGCAGACATCTCCCTCAATGACCTACAGTGATCTCACAAAACAACAGGGACTTCTTAGCAAAAGCAGCTTTACAGATCTCTCCCAGAGAAAGAAAGAAACACCACACTCCGGAAATTGGCTAGTGTTTTGCGCAACGTTTGGCGCTAAGCTGTTTTTAGAGGCAAATGAAAAGAAAAGGATGATGATGAAAAAGGGGATTAACCACAGAAAGAAATGAGAGAACCAGTTAGGCCTGTTGTTGAATACACTCAATATTTTTTTTTTTTTAAAAAAAAGGGCAAACAAGCTGTCCTCTGCCAGCTTCTATTGCCCTGCTGGAGTGTTGTTCACCTCAGCACGCCAGCTCTGAACCTCTACAGGGGTTTCTCTGTTTATGTGTGAGTGTGTATGTGTGTGTGTGTGTGTGTGAATTGGGCAGGGGGGTCTTCCGGATGACATATTTGCATACAAACAGCCTGTCCAAATTCACAGAGGGGAGAAGGGAGGGAAAGCAAGGTAGAGGAGAAAGAGAAAAGCAAATATGGTGAGTGTGAAAGTGTGTGCGCCCGTGCATGTGTGTGTTTCTTCTGAGAGAGAGCGCTGGGAAGGGTGTTTGTCCTCCTCAGGTGCTGAGGGGCTTTCGATTTAAGCAGAGTGGAGAATCTCATTACCTGAGTGATGCACTGCCTGTGTTTACACGCATTATTCCAAAGAGGCTTCAACACTCCTTCATTCTTCCACCTCTCTCCCTCTCCTTTTTTTCCAACGGAGAGAGAAGGAAAAAAAAAAAAACAAAAAACAAAGTTCCAATTGCAATAACAAACAGGTCGGCTCAGCCACAGAGGAGGCTGACGGATCAAATGGCTCTTTTTCTCAGAGCAGGGTTCTGTCGCAGATGGGATGCTTTGGTAGAATTACTTTGCTGAAGTTTGACAGCACGCGAGAAGTCGCACAGGCATGAACAATGAGGTGGGACGGGAGGAAGACTAGCATGTGCGTGCGTGTGTGTGTGCTTGTTTTACTGCTGAACTTACTGTGAGGTAATGTGGGTGTGTCATCTTGGCATTATTTAAAGTGAGATTATATAACTTTTGCTGAAAAGAGGTTGCTATAGTCACAAGTGATGAGATAACAGCAAAATGTTGAGTAAACATCTAAAACGTAGCATCACAGTAGCACAAGTAGAGTCAAGTAAGAGCAGTATCTACCAAATGTTTGCTAACATTAGCCACCGTAAGCTACAGGTCATACCACACCAAGTAGGACCGTATTCACATTACCGTGTTGCAGCGGTCAACAATAATGGAAGAGGCAGGCATAAAAGCTGTTATGTTTAAGCCTATTTTTAGGATCCCAGTGGCTGACTGTCACCTCGTCTTTGTAAGCGTCTCCGTCTCTCCTTTTTACGCTGCAAAGGACTGAAATCACCTGACGCCGCTGTTGTGACAAGCGGCACTCCAAACAATAATTCAATTTGTCGTTGCTTTGCATCTTTATTCTCGCTCGCAGGCACACGTCTTCCTTTCAATCAAGCGAACCAGATAGAGAGGGCGAGAGACAGAGGGAGAACGAGTGAGACAGGTAGCGAACAGTCTTGCGCCAGGCAGAGTACGTTACATCGTTGCCAGCGTCAGATCACAGCGCACGGCCTCGTCTTTTTCATGTAGAACAACTGCTTTTGACAGCACATTTGTTAAAAACCACCCAAGGAATATGCAGAGTTTAGATAAAAGAGGCCTCAGTGCAGAGTTATTGTTTTTTTTCCCCCCTTTCTTTTCTTTTCTTTGCTCCCACACACTCACCAACACCACCACCCCTCCCCTGATACACCGGTGCTCTAATTGCTATCAACATGAGTCATAAACGTTCAGCCCTTTTTTTTTTTTTCTTTCCAGGGAGAGGAATTATTACTGGCGAGCTTCACGTCCGTCAACACATGCTAATTCCCTTTTTACTGCTTCGAGTCGCCTTGTGTGTGTAGGTGTGTGTAGGTATGTGTGAGGTTGGCACGGCGACCGAGCACGTCATTCTGGGTTGAACTTGGGTGGCAGAGTTGCCTTTGAACTGCAGACAGGGGCTGAGTTACAGTCTGGGTTTGTGTTCCAAGACAAACTTCAGTAAACTGGGAGCATAGGACAGCTTTTAAAAAACAGGGTTCTCTTAATAAGCAAAAATTGGTTCTTTGGCAATAAACTAAAGCAAAAGTTCTCTTAAGCACCATGCTGAACTGGATTTGCATAAAAAACATCCCTTATAAAATCCTCAGATCTAAAAGTTATTTTAAAACATCAGAGTGTTCCATATGAAATCACTACCTTCACCAAAGAACATCTGAAGAACAGCCTTTTTTTCGAAACCGTATAGAAGAAAGAAGGAGTCTGCTCAAAGTGAAATGAACTAACTGCTAATTTACTCCCTGCATGGAAAGTGTGACTGAAAATTCGCTAAAACCTACAAGGGAGGGAAATTTTAGAAAATGTTCTATTTCATATTTTAGCCAAAGGTCATCTTTTAAAGATAAAAATGTGAACACAGTGGGGATGAAACAGATCATGTCATGGTATTCTGATGGAATGAGTAGTTAAAATTTACATGAGGACATAATGACCAATCTGTCCTCTAGAGGTGATCACCAAAATAAAAACATCAACAAAGTTATGCATCTCTTTCATCATGAAACCTTTCATGAAAATCCTAAAGGCACAAACAAAGTACAAGCAAAAAGTGTTTTGCAGCTACATGTAGGAGGATTTATTATTTGTATTGTAACTAATCATTACTCAAATCCTGTGATTTTATGTTCTGATATATTGTAAATAAATAAATAAGCTGTTATGCAACCATGCTGTGTATACAATATATTGTGTATTTTTGTATTTGCTTCAGCCTAATCATAACCACAGACATGGATTTCCCATTTTATATCCCTATCCATTTTTCTGTTGACGCCTGACTTGTGTTGAAGGCTTCATGCTGTTGTTGTCCAATTGGCTTATGACGGAAACTGAAAATACCCAGGTCCCTGGTGAGAGGTGGGGTTCAGATGGTGGGGTTTGATAGAAAGTGGGGACGGCTTAGCGCTGAGGGAAGTAGATCCAATCTCTAAATGTGTCGGTGTGAAGGTGAAATACTGGAGAAACCCCGCTGGGCTGCATTTCACAACTCTCCGAGGGGCTCTATAGGGAGAGCTTTCCCACTGCTCCTATAGTAGCTGCAGGCAGGCACACACACATCTCACACCACCCCCTCACACACACACACACAGCACAAACACTAAAACTTTTTTTTTTTCCAGAGCCAAATATGGCAAGCCTGAATATATCTATATATTGTTATCGTCAGGTGAAAACTTCTTATGTCCATTCTGGTTGATTTTATTGTTTTAGTTTATCTTCAGTTGAAGAAACGTGTAGTCTGTGGGTTTATGAGCAAGATGAAATCTGTGGACAGAACAAACAATTCACAAATATTTTTTTTCTTTTCTTAGAGACTTAACAGTAGTGTACCTCAAAATGTAGAGCTTGTCTAAGGGTGCCACAAGAGAAGATGCTATGCAGTCATTAATATTAAAAAGTTCATCTCCTTGGGAGCAGATTGAGTGTTTAAAGGGGAAGAGGATTATCCTCTGGGGAGCATGAACATGTTCCAGTAGTTTCATGGCAATCTGGCAAATAGATAATGATATTTTTTCAAGGATGTGAAAAGTGGAAATTTTGGTGTGATGATAGAAGAAAGATCAGGGGGTCACGAAAATGATTAAGAATGATCTTCTAGCAACCATGAATACACATATTAAATGTCATTGGTAATCTGGATAGTGGTTGTCAAATGATGAAAGATGAACAGACTAATGGGTTGGCGTCTATAACAGCAGAAAAACAATGGGATAGATGCAAAAATGCATGAAGGTCAGCCCAAAGAAAAGGTTCATTTCCTTGTTCCTGAAATGTTGATGTTGTTTTGGAGATACCGGGATTCCACCTGACAATCTCAATATGAGTGGCATATATTTATGCCAGAGCTATACATGAAATATGCAGGACCTGGGAGAAGTGCGAGGCGAGGGGCCACTCTGAATTCAGATCAGGAACCAAACCACTGGAAGACCCCAACAGGATTCCAGTGTGGGTTGCCAGGGCAACATAAGCAGGAACTTTCAACCATGACAGCGAAACTGCAGAGGACGATGAGGAGAGCGCAAAACAACAGGGAACGTGGGAGAAAAAAAAAGCCCTCTGTTTACAGGGACAAAACTGGAAAAACAATGAACGCATGCTGGGTACATTTTAGCACTGCAACAAAGGAAAGAAAGTTCACAGAATGTCTGGGATGTTCAAGCAGATGAGGGGCTTTCTTGTGTGCCACAGCTTGCCAACTAGTTGTTTTTGCTTGTCGCTTGGTAACCAATACCCCCCATGCCCAATCAAACACACCGGCATACACACAAAAACAGAAGTGCTTATATTCAGTCATTTTGTTTTTGAGAGTTTCCACCTTGCTAAACTGAGAGGACAAGTTACTGAGAAGAGAAGAAAAGAAGGCAGTATGTTAACAACACACAAACACTCTTTCACACACACACCTTCCTCATACATGTACAGTAATGCAGGAACAAGCAGATAACAATCTCTCAGCCGCATTGCCAGCAGCCTCAAAACAACCTGTAAGACAAACGTCTTGATGTTTTAACTTTGCTGCCAGGCAGGCAGCATACACCTGGCATCACTAAACACTTAATTAGACACTAACACTACAGTAGCATGCTGCTCCCTGTACTTTCCCAAGGTCTTGTTAGCAAGGCAACCGTGGCATCGAAGCGACAAACGCTACCTACCGCCAAGTGGCAATGAGCGTTGCTGTGCCAACTCTGAGGCCATAGTAAGGGAAAGGCTTTGGATGAAGATCTTATCAACGGATAAGCTCCATCATCCACAGTGCTTTTATGTTTCAGACAATTAACTCGCTATTGTTGTCTGTGCCAACGCTGCCAAAAGATAGAACATAGATATATGCACATCTTGCTTCACAGTCAGAACTATCAGCATTCTGCCATGCCAGGTAGCCTGATGAGATTTCACTACTATGGGTTTTGGAAGCTGAAGGTGAATTGTGGTTTAAATTAGACATGTTATGCCCCTTTATTTTTTAAATTTTTAATGGCTAGAAGATCCCGAATATTAACAACATTCTGAAAACATTATTTAGATTATCTATGAAACCCCAGCATCCACTGGAGCTCCATCATGCGGTATAGGACCCCTTCACTTTTTACAATCCGAAAACTATTGTTATACTTAAGAAAAAAAAATTGGAGAAACTGCACACACCGAGAGCTCCCAGTCTCCCTTCCAACTCCCCCTCCCCTCTCCTCTCTGCTGGTGTTAGGCGAACATTGACTGAGCCGACATTGATACACTAGGTAACGCTGTTACTATTACTAACACTGGCTGGTGAGCAAAATCGTCACCGGCCCGTCACATATTTCCAAACGGGGAAAAAGCAATTTGACAAACCAAATATTTAAGATGGTTGTAAAAGAGCATGATTTTTCTATTTACCTATGTAACTTGAAAATGAGTCCACCTTCAACCACAGCAAGTATCCGTCAACGATGTATGAAAAGCAGAGTCTCTCTCGCTGCTGTTTACTTTACTTTAACGTTTGATTCACACACGGCGGGCTCAGTAGGATAACTGCTTTCATATTAAATATGAGATGAGGTGTAGTAGTCTATGGAAGACAGGGAGGGCAAGGTAGGGAAAAGCAGCACTGATTTGCAATTAGGTAATATGTTACCGTAGTCCCTACATATATGTAGAAATGCAGGAAATGGGATTCAAATTGCATTTTTTTTCCTGGGGGAGGACCTCAAGACCCCCGTTTTATTATTTTCCTCCCACTTCTCAAAAACAAAGTTATACCCTTACTCAGTGCAGGGAGATGCAGGTTTGATAGTCCTGAAACTTTTCTATAATGTAAAATCATGTAGCTGTATGACCCGTCATATGGCCATATTAAAGAAATACTCCACTGAAAAAGTGTTTTGAATATCAAATACTCACCACAGCCTAACTTGGCTCCAAAAACTGTGGAACTTGCCCCTTCTCAGAGGATGGTGCTGTTAGAAAGGATTCCAATGGCTTTCCAGTTTCATGGTAGAAAAGAAAGTCAACATGTCAAAATGTCAAAAGAAACTTCCCAAACCAGTCTCTCTGTATGCTCTGTATGTTTCAAACAGTCCTATTTTTCAAAAATACGGCTAAATACACAGCTTCTGTTTGTTATGTGGTTGCTGTTTGGACTAATGTGTAAGCCAGTGTTACATAGACTTGACAAGAAAAACTTTGGTTTGCATGCTATATTATTTCAAAAACTGCAACATGTGAATAGTTTTAGATGAATAAAGGCTAGATTTCTGTGCTACATTTAGATGTGTAATGCTAACTCTTATAAACACAAAGCCATTCCCATAAGCAGGCTATGTGCTGGGCTTACATAATAGAAAGCAAACTTATAATAAATACAAAGCAAATGTAACTAAAAATGTCACACATGGAGCAATTTTACACATTAGCTGCTCTTTATAGCACCACATGCACTTAACAGCAGAACTAGGGTGGCTAGCTTGGCCAGAAAACTATTCTCACAAGTTAGCTTAATTTAGCTGCCTCATTTTCTAACATTAATATCCTTCTCAGCATAAAATATTGAACCACACATTAACAGACAATAAATTTGTATTCATATGGAGTTTGTATACAGTTTCTCACCTTGAAAGAGAGAACCAAGTCTCAGAGCAGCTCTCCTTTCTCTTGAGTGTGCAACGTTCAGACTAGCTCCCACACAGGGCTACCAGCGCTACAGCTAGTGCTTTTTACTGTCAATAACTGGCATCATGTAATTTGTAGCAGCAATTTTAGCACATTTAAGATAATATTAATAATACTGTAGTCTTTTTTGAGCATACAACAAAACAGTTGAATAACCCAAACTAATTGTGGACATAATTCATAACAACTCAGGGTGCCACAAAAGCTAAAAAATGCTAGTGACAAATGCTTTTTATTAAGCCATATTTCAAACTATGTTGGTAAAAATATTGTTTGTAACATATTGAGTAGATGGATTATGCTGTAGGACTAGTTTAGTCTGCACTGAGACTATGTTTGGATGTTCAAAATTTTTTTAAAGGCCAACATCGACTTGACATAGCATAACATCTCAGCGATACATTTCAGCCCTCATAGTGACATAATGGATGGCAGACATCATTCATCCATGAAAGGAAGCCAGGAGCCATCTGATGTTGTGGAAAGACACTCAACTATGCTTAGATGTGTCCTGGCGGCCATGTTGGGTGGCAAGCCTGCAGTAATGGTACTGTACTTTGTCATTTGGAGGTAGTGCAGGATTCACATTAAAAAGACTGAGGAAAACCAACAAACAAGTCTGATGATTTACAGTCTGGTTTTTAGAGTGTCTCTTTAAGCAGGATGAACGAGGACAGACAAGATAAATGATGAGAAAGGCTCTCCTCACATGTGCAAACAATTTTCCACCACAGTACAACCGGGGGCCAAATGAACTGTCTGTTCAGTATGTGAAGCGTGAACAAATGCCTTTCACATTAAGTCAGGACCCTGGAGACCTAGATAGTGTGTGTGCACGCGCATGTGTGACTCGAGAGAACAAGTGAGCATGGCAGTGTATTGTTACAGCATATATGAGTGTGTACTGTACACACCTGCATGAGCCATGATTTACCATGCAAACAAAGGCAAGCACCTTATTATAAAACATTATGGCTCCCTCTAAATACTCAATTTAAATTCAACCAAGGCCATGTTTAGATTAGGTGTATGCTGCAGGCAGATAATCCTTTGACCTGATTGGCTAAAACGATTCTTGCAATGTGAAGGGAGGGAAGGGTTGATGCTGGGAGGGAAGGGTAGATGAGGGTAAAAGGTGGTGTCACCTCATATCTTTAACATGAAGAAAGCAAAATTAACTGTAAATAACCTTCAGCCCAACACCAAGGTGAAAAGGGGGAATGGCGATGATGAATATATATAGACTAATGATGTCAGCTAACAACGATGATGACATGACAGTGAAGAGGCGGATGTGGATGACAAAGGTAATTGACAGTAGCCATTAATGTCACCGGTGTGAGCTGCTGCTTTAAGTGCAATACATTCAGCTGTAAAGCAGAGCATTGCATAATTTAACACATCAACTGACACCTGTATAGCACTCACCTAACCTACAGACAAACAGAGGGCTTAAAAACAATGGAGGTAATCAAGGTAGCTGGAATGTGTTGATCCGAAGAACAAATGTTATAAAATTGCTGCTTATCTGAAGAGCCAATACACATCAACGCTGGCAAACAGGACAGTACCCTTTCCTGAGGAGTTCATGTGCAGGCTTATAGAAAAGAATGGGTGCAGGTGTTTTGACACGCATCATACACCACCGGTGTGTGTTGCCCTTTAGAGTCTCAAAACTCAATATTAAAGAGGACCTGGAACTTCTTTTATTTATTTTATGAGTTTTTAACTATGCACCTTGTGACTCTAAGGATGGCACTGGTTAGATTGGTTCATCACTTTTATTATATTATTGAATAGATTTTCACAAAATTTGGTACGAATATCTGTGGTGCCCAGGGGATGAATACTAATGACTTTGGCGACCCTCTGATTTTTCATCTTGCGCTGCAGGTAGGTCAACATTTTCACTTATAACATTGACCAGATAGTTTGGCACTAAATTTGGAACACACATTCATAGTTTGTAGAAGATGTGTCCCAATGATTTTAGTGATCCCCCAGCCTTTCATTACTTTTATCACTTATTATTACATCCTAGCTACTGTTCCCTAATTACTTCTTCTGTATGGACGAGACATTCGTTGTATGGTATGAACATCAAATGATCATCAAATGCGTGTTTCACTTAAGTCTTGTTATCTAATATGAATATTAAGATTGACCTGATGATCTCTCCATATCATTCCAGTATTACAAACTATGTCTTTGGTGCTGATAAACAGCATAGCCGTATATCAGGTTGTTGTCTCCTTTCCAAATAATGCTTCTACATGTAGTGAATGAAATGATTATCTTGTGTTTTTATAGTGTTTTTATATTCTAAAGATTTATGAGTCCATAAAGTCAATGTTTTTCTTTTACTTTCTCTTATTCCCACCCAGGAGGGCTTTTGAAACAGGAAGTGGCCGGAATTACCCACAATTCCCCATTGGAGGTAGAGGGTGGGACGAGAGTTTGGACTGTCAGCACCCCTTTTGCCGCTCATTAATCACTTAGGCTACTGTGGGACAGGCCGCAAGGGATCAGAAACACACATGCAAGCATACACACAAATTTAAAAAAGGTGTAGAGCGCGATGCCAATGTATAATCTGTCTCGCCACGAAAAAATCAATACACACAAAATAGAGAAACCCTATTAAATGTTGAGGGCTGTTTCCTTGCCGATACAGATGCACACATCGGAGACACACACACACACACACAGATAGTGACGCTGTTCATCACCACAGAGAGGAGATAGAAATAGAGGGAAGACGAACACAGCTCAGAGTTCCCTGGAGCTAGTCAACAACTCAGAGGGGAAAGAGAGAGGCACAAAGAGACTCTTTTCAATAGTGGAGGCTCTCTTCGTTCAAAAAGCTGGTATCATGTTATATAGCCTCATGTCATTTTCCAGAATGTCTTCCGGGACTCACAAACTCTATATGCATGCATGCATTATTGTGTCTGTGTTGGTGAATAATAATTTGCAGTTAATGTCTAACTTTTTTTATTGTAAATAAAATCCCAGTATCCTGTGATGTCATTAAACCTGTAATCTTGTAATCACTTGTACATAGACAGCATGTTAAAGCCCCTACAGTATGTGTGGAATTTTTATGTAATCTTTCAAATAATTTGAATGATATAACTGTTTGCAGAAAATTGCAACAATGACTGTGGAAATTTGCACAGTCTATGTTTTGTTTTCAGGCCATTCATTTCTACAATCTATTGGGGGTGAGTGTCTTTTGTGATGTCACCATTAGGTGTCACCGTTTTCAAATCCTACTCATAGTGGCTTTTAAGTTAAGGAACATAAAGGTCAGTTTACCTGTTGTAGGGAGTGCTATTCAGCCTGTAAAAATGGTTGTACAATGTTTTCAATGACTTTGGAGGAGCTTTGTCAAGTCTGACTGAATAACCCATGATGATGTTCTTTAACAAAAAGATACAAAAAAAGTCTTTGAATCAGCGTCAAAGTTCATTCTTGAGCTGGGAAAGAGAAGATTGTCAACATAATCTTATTTCAAGGTCCACTGACTATCTTTTCTCTGAGCTTTTTAAACACATCCCATGGTCTCCATCAGCAGATGTTTGATCAGGTATCATGGAAAGCTGGTAAGTGGACCTTGAGTTAGATTATTTTGTCCCACTGGGGGTGTGGAGTTTGAAAGATGTATCTAACATGGGGGATTAACAAAAAGATGCTTATGAGCTACATTATGGGAAATGTAGGTTTCAGTGTTTTTGGAGATTGACCCATACTAGGAACTGAAAGTTAGCATATCTCAGCTTGTGCTGCGTCAATTTGGACCATTCTTTCTTTTAAAGCTGTCTATTGTGAGTCAATCAACCTTATGGGAATGCAATAAATCACTTTATCTATACCACTTAAATCACCTTTAACTACACCAAACAGAAAATTTAAGGGAAAATTGACTAATATGTGGTGGAATGGAAAGCATCCTAGGGCATTTTTTGGCATTTTTTTCTTGAATACTTGGGAATAGATAATTTTCTCAAACAATTGACAATTTATCTCCAGAAAGAGCTATTGAAAATATACAATGGCAATGACTTTTATAGCACCGGGGATGGGGTTAAATTTTAAGAAGAATCTTGAATTCTGGCTCAGTTTGCAAGCACGGACAAATGACTCAACTCATGTAGATAAGGGAATTCCTGCAGTCTGAAACTGTGTGATAAAACAAGCCCGCTGACTCTTTGCCTATTTGATATTTACTTAATGAGAGATGTACCGTACATGCAGATTTACTATGTACAATTACAGACACAAAATATGCTGGATAATGAACTGAGTGATGCAGGAGAATCTCTTCTGAGTTCATTTCGTAGAAATTCTCTCCTGTGTAATCATGCTGGGGTTCATGAATATTATCAAGGAGCTGTGGCTTTCACCTTTGACCTCCTAAATATTGGATTTTTAAAATACTGATGATCTAGAACCTGAAGGGAAAGCAAGTATTTTTCTGTTGCACTTAATCTATTTTGATCTAGAATCCACACCCACTTTTTTTGTCTGTTTTCCTTGAAAATTTGCAGCTCTTTTCCTGAAACACCCCCTACACATGCAAACACACATACACACACTTCACCAGCTATATCTGCTCTTCAAGGACATCTCTGGAAGATGCCTGAGGGAGAGCTCTTTTATGCTCTAAGCTGTCAATTGGCCAATCAAGGCTTGCCAAAGTAAAGTGACTGTCGCCATAACTGCCACAGGGACAGGGGAGAGTACACAAGAGCTATTTTCAATAACAGCACTTTCACTATGAAGGTAAATGAACATTTCATCCTCTTGTCAAAACACTTGGCAGACAAATAAGGGATAGAACTAGCCCCAAACACAAACATACATATTACATACAGCAGTGTGGTGGTTAGTCTGAATTGCATGAGGAAAACAGGAAAACATACTGAAATTTGTCTTTATTCGTGGTCCTTCTTTCATCATTGATTACCCATCACCATGAAAGATTTGACAACTAGAGTCCTCTGCGCTGTTGACCCACTCATCAGTGACTTACATTTGGAACCTCATACGAAAACGACATGATGAAACAAGAGGGGAGGCAGAGATTCATTTTCCCCACCCATTAATCCACGTGCTGCTCATAAATGTCACCCTTAGGGAAATTGAATGGCACCATTTGTCTGTGTTTTTATTAGGCTGGGATGAACTCAGTCTCGTCGACCTTTCAGAATACATACCCACACCAAGTTAATTGAGGATAAGTCAAACTTGGAGTTCCTATGGCTGGCAGAGCCTGAGCGCTAGGATCCCCACAGACTCGTTGCCTCCATTAAAAAAAAAAAAAAATTAAAAAAGAGGAGATGGAGACGGGGAAGTTCATCACGAGAAAGGCCAGAGTCCATTGGGAGAATGTCAGTTTTTTTTTATTACTTAAATGCCCTGTCTTAAATGCCAAAGTGCTAGACTCCCACAAGTCATTATTGAATTGTGGTGCCTGGTTCTCAGAAGTGACTTTGGCCAGTTTGTTTGAGCAGATCAAGTTTTGGAGTTTGAGTTCCTTAAAGGTGAACTGTAATTAAAACTAACCTTTCAAATAAATTCATTATGTATATATCCTTGGTGTTTGTTTTGACTTAGTCAAATTGTAATTACCAAAAAGAAGAAATGGAAGTTTTGTTTTGTTTTGGGTTTTTTTTACATTATTGTTCTCCACTTAGCATGGCTTTTTGGCGGACTACCTGTGTGGGTGGACAGTGAAAATAATTAATAAATCACTTAAATTTTACCCATTACACTCCTTACATTACTCCCTTTGTTATACTCCATTTACTTCTTTGTTATGACTATATGAATCACAGGTTTTGACAGTCTTGTCATTTGCCATCACAGTTAAAGCTAGCTAGCCCCCCTCTATTGTAATGTGGGATATAAGCAGGGTGTTGATATAAAATGACCAAGAACTAATGTCTAGCGTTGGAAAGAATAAGTGCCCACGTTAGCAACCTACGCTAACTAGCCTGGCTTACTAGTATCCACTATCAAAGTAACAAAACAAACTTAAGAGCACGATGGAAACTTCCAAATGTTAAATGTTGTAAATGGTCAGAACACATACTAAATTATTACGGAATATAACCAAGGCTATGTGGGCTCGATAAAAAAAAGGGGGGGGACATCATGTATTAATGCTTTGGGGGTATTCATAGCAACATCGGCCTTCAAATGTCAGTCAATCACTGCCATGGGGAATACCCACTCAGAGGCTCAAGGCTTGGATGCTGTTTCCACAAATATATCCAAAGAGTTTTATCCTCTTGAAAAATGGAAAAATAGACACAGCTGCAGTATCATTAGTTTAGATTTCCTTTCACAAAAAGTGGAGAAATAAATTTTCTGTTCAACTTTAAAGCTACAGTGTTCCAAACTTGACAGTTAATAGAGACTCCTGAAAACTCCTTTAAGAGTAATCTGGATTGAAATAAACAGATCTTCTGCCTCTGTTGTGAAGTAAATGTGAATATGCTGTGCAAATTTACAAGATTTCTGACAAATGAAGTTCAACTTTTTAAAATTCTAGCTGCCATTAGGACCCACCAGTCTGTGACGCAGGCTTTAAATTCAATCTGTTTTGCCTCTGTCGATAATCCAATAACTTGAACATTACCTGCAAATGTCACCGTTCACATTATTTACCAACCAATTTGTCATGAAACTCCAGCAAATTTGAGCGAAATGGCTTGGCTGGTTGTTTCACAGTCAGATTATTTTTATCCTTTATGATATTTCTTTTTTTTCCCTCCCAAAACCTGCCTGCAGCCACTGCCAGTAAAACAGCAATGTGTTACACTCACAAAAAGGCTCTGATTGCAAGTGATGTCCCCACCAGACACCACCACTCAAATCCCCCCGGCGTCTGTCAATATCTATCACAAAGACTGCTTGTTTACATAGTGAGGCTGCTCTCACTTGACTGGGCCCACAGGAAAAAGCACTATAATATTCATACAGTGACCTTATCATGAAACTGCATAATCACTTAAATATCCCGAAAATATCCCCTTTATAGAAGCTTAAGTCACTGTCTATATATTAATACTGACATTAGTGGATACATGTGCTATTTTAGTCTTCACTGATGTCACTATCTAATCCCAGTGGGACTTATTTTTTGTGATATAAGCACAACATCTGTCTGAAATCTACTATAGTGCCACTATTTAGGCAGATACAGATGATAAAGGCATAAAAAATAGGCTACTATATCCATTTTCATATGACCCAAATCACGTTTCAAACCACAAATAAACAAGGCACTGCAAAATTCATGGATAAAAAGCTCCATCAATATTTTAGTCATGGCTTCGTGTGACTAAATCAAGCACCGAACTGTCTGTTTAGTACACGCTCCTTGTCTCCACACTGGCTCTGTGCGCTCACAGGCGCGTCCTTGGACTCATTTTGAATGTTGTGGCATGAGTCGTTATTGTTGTGGCTCTCAAAGTGGGGTCAGGAGATCCTCCCGGGGTCACTAATTGTGTCGTAAAAGGGCTTCCCAAATCAAATGAGGCATCAGTTAATTGAACTGTAATTAAACCAAACAAAGGACATAAATAATAGTAAGTTCCAGTCTGAATGCTATGATACCTGCGCAACGCAGAGTAAACAGACAATAACAACATGCTCGTGACCCTGGGCCACCATGTGATGTAATGGAAGTCTGGGGCGACAGTGTGTTCATGTCTATATGAGGGGCCCCCCGAAATGAAAACGTTTAAAAAGTCTGATTCGTCAAGAAAGCCCGATGCCTGATAACATCCACCGCGCGTCCAGCTGGACCACCTGGATGCGTAAAAACCATACCGTGCCGCGCAGTGTGCCTCTGCAGCAGCCGCCTCCTGCGAGAACAATAACTTGTTTCTGGTGATGTGCGCTGTGTCTGGAGTGATGGATGGTGGAGGGTGACAAAGAGGGGTATGGTGGGATTGGTGCATGAACCAGCGCATCGTGACGGTACGGGACAAGGAGGGGGTAGGCTACTTACGCTGCTGTTCTCTCCTGTCCAGTGGACCATCGCCTGGTTGTGCGTCGCATCCCCTTTGAGCACGAATGAGCTGCTGAGCAGGGACATTTGTTTTTCCCGGGACAGCGCTCTCCTGAAGCGGGGTGAGCTCTCCGCGCCGACTGCTTCCTCGTCACCGTCAGTCAGTAAGCCCGGCGGGGAGCCTCCGTCTCCGCCGCCCATGTTAAACGTACGGTACTCTCCGCCACGCCGGTTTAAAGCCCCGCTGTCACAGCGCACGGGTCCCAGTGCCATCCAGGCCGAGGCGGTCAACAGAAAGACGCATAGGTGCGCGAAGACCTGTTCTTCGGGGCGCAGAGGTGCCATGCTTTGCGCCGTAGTAGCGCTCGTATCGCAGAGACTGATGGAGAGACTGCCGATGCTTGTGGAAGATAGATAGGTGTATACTGTAAGCCGAGAGAGAGAGAGCGAGAGAGAGAGAGGGAGGGAGGGAGGGAAGGAGGGAGGGAGGGGAACTGGAGCTCAGGCAGACAGTGGGAACAACGTGGACGCGTCTCTGTGCCAAGCGGGATCCACAGGACGGCGCAGCGGTGCCATCTGCTGTCCTGCAGCTGCAGCCTCCTGTAACTGAAATCAGATTACACAGTCCATCTTCATAGTGTCACCACAAGAGGAACTGGTATATTAAAAATTATACGTATTTCAAAGATGCATAAAGTTTATCTTTAAAACATTTTAATTTAGAAGTGTGTGCTTTAAGAAAATAAAGGATTCATTGATTATCAGTCGATTATCATCAATTAATTGTTTAATTATTGCAGCTCAACTCTCAGACATGTTTATCTCACTGTTTAAATCCTCACATGCAAACTATTTGAGCCAATAACTGTCATACAACTGTCAGGAATTGATCATCAGTGTGTGTATAATCATACATAGGCGATCCAGATGGCTTGTCATCATCGACAAGAGTAATCTAGTCAAGCTTCCACATCTATTTACTACATTTCTGTGAGCATGTGGAACAATGACCTGAGAATAAGACATCACAATTTGGCCCTGAGGATAGTTTGTAAATCCTAATAGGTCACCAGTCAATCAGCTTACAGGCAGTTGCTTCTTAACTCTCTCTGGGTTTCTTTTAGTTTAAGCTTTCATATAATTTCCTGGATTCTTTCATTGGATCTTTGCTCTCAATTTAAATGATAAAAACTATCAGATGACCTAAAGCAACCCTAAAAGATACTGCCAAACTGTATTTGCATGATGTCAGTCATCCACCACACTGGCTGCGTGTTGGTGGCCAGCTGGCCAAGAGGTCAAAGTTCGCATTTGATCCCACTAAGTAATAGCTCTCCTCTGTGTCTGTCCTCATATCCAATTATAGGTAGAGGCTGGATTAACCCATGACTACACAGGTCAGGATTGGTAGGGGTCGGGTGTCTCTTCAGGTCAAACAAGAAGGATTTTCTTCATGTTGACATTAAGCTGCAGCCACAAAATCCCAACAATGGTTTTCCTATTCTATGATGTAAATTATTGGTTTTACTCGTCATAAAGTATAGTACAGTAAAGAAAGTACTATATATGGAGCAACGCCTGCAATCAGGCAGTCAACTCGAGCTGCACTGCCTGACATCATGGATTTTCAAGATGCTTTAAATAATTTATTATCAGTTATTTTTAACTAATAACAAGATAATTTTACAGACAACACTGTAAATAATATATGTGGCTGGAAAATGTGGAATGATTAAGACAACAGAATAATAAGGATCAAAATGAATAATGTGCCACCGTACTTGTGATGCACACAGATCGGTCTAGTTATGTGACTGCAGTTCAAATTAAAAATGTACTTGTGATCTTGAAATAGTGCTCTGTTCTGCTTTAAATCTAGAGTTACCTTCACACACACACACACACACACACACACACACACACATACACACAAGTGGGGGAGGGCAGATGATGGCAGGGTGTGCACCCTCCATGACCTCTATTGTCAGCATACTGCCTGTAATTGCACCTCCTAAACTAGAGCTTGAGTTTAAATATTTCATACTACTGTAGAGATGTGTGTGTGTGTGCATGCGCCTGTGTGTGTAGGAGGAAGGTGAGGAGTAAGGCTGCAGGAATACAGATTGGAGCCTGCAGCAAGTCTAAATGTAATCTGTTTTAATCTAAATGACAGGTCCAAAACGGATGCCAATTAGAGTGAAAATTAAATAGAAAATGTAAACTGCATTTGTGCAAATGTTCATGATCACCCAGAGAATTTGGACTGGCTATGAAAAAACAGGCTTATTTTATATATTTAATATCCAGAAAGTGTAGTCAACAATCTTCAAATCAGAGATAGTGAGTAACTCTACTGTCCACATGCTGTCCACATAGTCAACCACTGAGTAAGCAACTATCTACAGGGGGCCCTGGAAGAAAAACAGGAATATATTATATATGTAAGAAAAAAAAAGTTTTGATATCTCTTGCAAATTGTTTTACAAAGTTTTTGTTCTCCTATTAACTTTTTACATTGTCTCCAAAATGTTTTGTTTCTCTCTCTCAAAAAAAAATTCTTTCACAAAACTTTGCTTTCTCCTGCAAAAGTTTTGCATTCTCTCACAAATTTTTTTACTTCTTTCAAAAAAGTTTTGTTTCTCACTCAGAAGTTTTCTTTGTTACAAAAAGCTTGTTATTTAATTTGGTTTAACATTCTGTTGGGAATGTTTTGTATTTCTCTGAAAGAACTTTTGTTCTTTCACAAGTGTTTTATGTCTCTCGCCAAAGTTTTTGTTCTCGTTAATTTTTAAGTTATTTGACTTATTTTAAGTACGGGGGTCTTGTTGCTGCTGACAGGACACAAGCAAAATATTTCACACGATCACATAAAAAAATTTATCGGGTATGCAGAAACTGTTGCAAGAGAAAAGAAACGCTTGTGAGAGAACATCAAACCTTTGAGAGAAATACAAAAACAAGCAAAAAAAAAGAAAAACACAACAGAATGTTAAACCTTTAAAAAGCCTAATTAAGTAACACAAAACCTTTGCAACAAAACAAAACTTTTTTGAAAGAAGTAAAACTTTCACAAGAGAATGCAAAGTTTTTGTGAATACTTTTGTGATAGACATTAAAACGTTTTTTGAGAAAATAAAACATTTTGAAGAAGAAGAAATATTGTGTGAAAAGTATGTTTTTTTTATTCTCCCATCATATATATTCATGCATTTCCTCATGTCCAGTGTAAAGCTCCATAATTCTCAAACATATACATGGTACATAGTATACTGCAATGGACATGATTTTACTCCAGGGAACCTCATGCGAAGGCTTTTTGTGGTTAATTCACTGTTGAATATATTACAGTCTACGGTTTACATGGGGGAATAATCCTGATGAAAGTGAAACATACAATTAGAGTCATTCCTATGCATTTTCTAATTGGAGTAAATTGGCAAAAAAGCAGCTCATTCCTGGGAAACGGAAGAGCCCAGTTTGGTATAGAATGTAAAAAAACACAGGTGTGAGTGAGTGAATGAGATGAATGAATGACCAATCAATGTCAAGACATCAAGCCAATTATATCACAAGTGTCCACTGTAGAGACCACAGACAGCTGTTGAGCTGAAATCTTTTGTGGTTCTCCTGTGGCTCTGTAAAACTAATGCACATTAATCTTCATAACATCCAATTATCTGTGAAAATTTCATGACGAACAAAGCTTCGTTCAGCGGCTGCTCAGCAGCATGCTAACAAGCTGGACTCCTACCATCCAAGGTTTGCCTCCCACTGAGCTGTTTCTGCACTCAGATGATGTAAGACCTGCTTTATTCATTCATACTTCTCATCTGTGATCACACACAAAGGGCAGTGCCACAGGCACCCATCAATGTGGACCATGAAATATTTACTGAGCTCGCTTTGCAAAGAGGTCATGCTGGGAAGATACACTCTGAAATTTGTGGTGTTTGTGTTATTTCTCAGTTGATTCTCCCACTTTCTCTCTGAAGGTCACAATCCAGTTCTACCTTTTTCTAGCATGAATAAATGTGATTATATGTTTTTCTTATTTCAGTGCAACCTGAAGAGGACAGGACATGATTTTGACCCACACACACATACAATCAGTGACTGAAAACACTTCATGCTCTTAAATCTTCTCTGGGGATCAAAGGTTTTTTTGGGAAATGAAGGAAACCATTTAAGTGCCACTAATCCATTTAAAAAAAAAAAATATTACCATCAATATTACCACATGTATCAAATGATGATGTATCATCTAAAAGGGATTGCACAAACCCATGGAGAATTATAGTCAACTGGGCAGTTCCCCTCCCCTCAGCTCTACAGAGATTTTTAGTCTCTTTTAACTCATTGTTTTGGTTTTATTGCTAATTTTTCAACAAAAACAGCACAGAGAAAATCCCTCTGTATGCTACTTTCCTAGCAACAAACACAAAGCAACGTTAACAACTAACTGTTGAAGAAAGTGGAACATGTAGCAGCTTGAGAGTCTGATATTTTACTCAAGAGTTTAGACAAAATATAAGCTAAAAGATGAGTGAACATTCATCAGGTGACCAGAGACAATTCTAAATGAATGCTAATGTTGCTTGATGTCTGCTGGATGTAATATTTGGCATTTTTGCCATATCAGCTTTATAAGTTAGTATGTCAAATTTGTGTACACTTGTTGGGAGACTCTAAAAATTCTAAAACTCTTTAAACAGTTGCTTTAAACCTTTACTACTCAAGGTAGCACAACAAGCACCTTACAAAGTTGTTAGGGAGAACATGTTAGCAAACAGTTGCCTATTAACACATCCAGCAGATATGAAGCAATATTAGCATTCATTTGGATTCTGGCCTCCTGGTGAGTGTAAAGCCAATGTTCTCTCTCCTTTTAGCTCTGTTTTTGGTCTCCACCTACTCCTGAGGGAAATATCTGACTCTTTAGCTGCTAAATGCTCTTCTTTGTTCACAGGCTAATAGCTAACTTTTTCTGTCTGCTGTTTGGTGCTAGGCAGATAGTGTACTGTGGGTTTATCAGAGACAAGCTAAAATAGGCCGCAGAGTTGGGTGATTTTTTTCCTGTGGGTTTGTTACTATGAGTGACACCTTTCATATAGTCATTTGATCCATTGTTAATATAAAAATATTGATTGATGCAGCTTAAGTAAAGTAGAGGTGGATGACACAAGTTAAAGACAGGCAGGTACAAAGCAAAAATGTGTTATTAAAATACATTTCTTCAAGGCAATAGTCATTTTCAGGCCCTATGGTGACACATAAATACACCTTAATCCAATACAAGGTATACTTCCAACACAGTTTAATGGGATGTTCCACCCTAATAATGAGGCAGCCAATGACTGACCGGAACCTTAAAGCACTTACAGACACTAACACACACACTCATACACACACACCTTTAACCACACACACAGACACCAACGCTTGTCCCCTCAAGTATTTCATATGTCCTCTTGCATGGTCTAAAAGGTGTGACCATCTATTAGGGACCACACGGAGGCTGTCCCCTCCTCTATCCCCCTGCAGACAGGTCCCTGTGCCCCCACAGTCACGCTCTGTCATCCCAGATTAAAAGCGGTGAGGTTGATAACTCACCCTGACTGCAGGATACGCACATCGACAGGAAGAAACAAGGATCTCTGAATGTCTCGCTGTCCCTTGGCACCACTAGCGCATGAACAAACAATGCTGCAGGCAGGCTTGTACTGGTCAAATGCACAAGAGTATTTTCGTGTTCACACCCCTTTACATAGGGACATCTGGGCTATTAAATACACCAATCCTTGCATTGAAGCTGATGAATGCATTGTATACTCTTTATCTAAGTCAATATCAGGATAAAATTTCAACAGTTAAGTGAATAGCAGTTGAGTTTGCAACTCCTATGTGGGGCGCTTTGGATAGGATGCACTGTATCACTCCTGATGAGCAGGTTGGCACCTTGCATGGCAGCCTCTGCCATCAGTGTATGAATGTGTGTGTGAATGGGTAAATGTTGCCATGTATTGTAAAGCACTTTCAGACTAGAAAGGTGCTATATATATATACAATCCATTTACCATTTTCTTACACTGCAGTAGCTATAAAAGTAAGACATTATAGCAGCATACATGCTAATACTATATAATGCAATTATAACTCAATTTTAACGTCCAAATGTCAACATTTTTAATTAAGTGGTGAATTGAATGATTAATTGGTGGGTCAAAAGTTATAGGGACCGTTTTTAAAGTTGTATAAAATGTGTCACATAATGGTGTTTTCTGGCATATCCGACTGCATAATTACCAATTATGCCATTTTTCCTCCCCTGTGCTGACCCATTTGAGCAGTTCAGTGTTGTGTTATGAGGTGAGTTCTGATGAGTGATGTGCAGAGCTGCATTATTGGCAGGTTTAATTCTCAGAGCAATTGCACTGACCTACAATAAACCTTCAAGGATGATGGGCTAATCAGACCTAAGGGTGCTGGCTTTGGTTGCATTAATCTGTCTATGAGGACAGCAGGACACGTATATGTTCCCCGTTTTGTCTTAATCCAATGACTAGGGCACTTGGTGAAGGCCAATGCTGAAACTGATATTTTTGGATTTGTGTACATAGTACAGCTGATATCTTGGTATCACTTCTAACAAGGCAGTCTTTATGAAGGTTTTATTAATTGTAATTTAATGTATGTGTGATGATCACTCTTTAAGTTTGCAAAATTAGAGCATTTGTATAAAGAAAATGGAGGGTCTGGCGTCACACTTATGAGGCCGAGCTAGCACTATAACTAGCTAGCTAATCTGCTATTGTTTTTATTGCCTGCTGTGTGATTAACACTCTGTTTTACAAGTTTTGGCTGGGCTGCAACAGCAGGGCCAGCCCTACAAACACGAATGTCCATGACTGACAGACTGAGTGATGAAGTTATGCCATTGGTCAGCCGAAGGCTGCCAAAGCTTGGGACAGCCAAGTATCCCAGAATGCATTTCACACCAACTGGCAGCAATGGTGGATATTTTGAGACAGGGTAAAAGTTGTTGTAATTTTTGCTGTAGGACTGCTAATATGTCACTTTATTAAGTTTTACTATTTTTTCAGGCAAGAAAGTAACCATTTAGATTCCCAATATGTGGTCAGTTTATCCAAATAACGCCTGTTTGGAAATTTGCTCCAACATTTTAAGATATATGAGGAGCCACTGGCCTGGTAGACCAGCCGGTCATCTCAGCTGCTAGCAGCCTGACTCCTGAGACCCATTTTGATATATGATATAATTCCTTTTAGAAGATTGATGTTGGTCTCACAGATTAAATCTGACAATTGTAGCTGCCACATTAGTTTGTCTTAATGTAAAGTGAAGCTTTATGTTTTTACTGGATAGAACGACAGCGCTGTCTCTGGGACTCTATATGTACAGATATCACCACATTTCAATAAATAAAAATGTATTAAAATGAACAGATCAGTCTATATTAAATTTTTATCTAATAAGCTACATAACAATTTTGATTTTTATTGTAGCTACATTACAGACTGAATAACATAATTTACTGCATCTTTCTGTGTAGTGTCTCATATACTGTCCAGCCATATACTATGTTTTGACCTAGTCTTTTTATTTAAAGGGTGGACATCTTTCAGTAGGAATGATATGAAAATTACATTTGTTGTCTAATGGGTATTGATCTGTGTCCTTTTCATTATCTGATATTTTTCTAGACATTCTCCTGCTCCTGGAAGTCATCAGCTGGATGACAGACCCAAAAAACTGTAAAAAAAAACAAACAAACAAAAAAAACCTGTAAGATTATTACTGTTATGATCTGTGGTGTGAGCGGACCCAAATGCAGACCAGGAGACAGATCAATAGTATATGTAAAAAGGGATTTATTGCAACACAAGAGATAAAACAGGTGAGCAGCTGGGGGGAATAGTGAAGGAGGGGTTTGAGACAGAACAATAGGAATATACTGAGGTGGGTCAGAGTGAGTTAGTGGGGCAAGTGGTGTGAGCAGCAAGCTGATCAGCAGGCAGGCAGGCAGAGGTAACCAGGTGGTGATGATCCTGAGAGCAGAGGAGATTTAACGTTAGTACACAAGACATAGAACTCGAGGAAATAACTCAGAATTACACGAAGACCGAGAAGCCGAGACCGTGTTACTACCACTGCAGCTGACTGAACGATCTGGCAAAGAGTGGCTGGTGATGCGGGGAAGATATACTGTCTGGCTGATGAGATGATGGATGGCAGGTGTGCTGATTAGAGCAGGTGCTGTGCATCAGGAGTAATCAGGGAGAAACCAGAGGAAGGAGGAGCCATGCCTGCCAGTCGCACATGAACACATGGAGAGACAAATAGGGGACAAGAAACACAAGGAAAAGGGGAAACACAGGAAACACAAGGCACGGCCAGGGTTGTGACACTTATGTTTGCATGATTATACATAATGAATATAATGTCATATTTTGATGGGAGGTTAGCAAGTCTGTTTCTCTCTTGATCATAGTTTTTACTTTTTTAAACATTTTTTGCATCATTCAAATCACAATTTGTTGAAACTTGATAGAGATGAAAGATAAAGAACTGTGGATAGTTGATTAACAAACTTAACTGCATTTTATCTTTGCTGTAGAAAGTTTTACTTTGTATTTCTTCATTGTTTCCCTTCTTCTACAAGTAAGCTGATAAGGGTATTGAAAACTAGCCAACTGACGCAGTGTTTGAATTACAGGGGACTGAGGGGGTGCTTAGCTCCCCCCAAAAGTGTCCTGAGCTAACCTGAAAGCAACACAATTTTGAGTTTCAGGGGACTCTTGAAAAATTGATAAATAAGCATTAGTATTTCTAATGTTGCAATAAATGATAAGAAATACATAAAATATATGCAACGTAATTTTAAATGTGTGTCCACAACTTGGTCAGTGCATCTTTATCATCTGTCAGTAATGTGCGTGACAGCAACATGATTGATGGACATGTTCAGGGTGTTTATCATGGCTCATGGGCTTCTGTTTTGTGCGATTAGGTGTTATTATTGTTTGTGGATTCGGTGGCAGATCAACAGTTCTCAACATCCGGTCCTTGCAGTGTGGCGACTGGGCACGGCAGCCTCTCTCATCATTTCTGTCGTGCATTAAATAGGATCATCCCCTCTGTCTATAAGACTTAACTGCCGTTCCCTATCACACACCTCTGTGAGTTTATCAAGGCTTTTCTTTTAAAAAAACAAGATTTCAGAAGATAATGGATAGTGTTTTTTCCAGGCTATGACCTTTTTTTTTTTTTTTTTAGAAATTTTCCAAAATTGATCACTAAGTGATGAGTTAAATTTAAAGTTTTTCTGCATAAGTATTAGAGAAAGAAATAGCCTAATTTAGTCTCTCTCTCCCTCCCCTCCAGAGGCTGTCCAAGGTTCAGACTGGTTTTTAACTGCATGTATCGCCTTGAAAACAATGATTTGGCCATGGATGAAGCTTACCTTTGAACTTTAATTAAATGCTGTATTTCAGCTATATGTATGCAAGTTATCATACATATATGGCTTAAGTAATATATGTAATATATGTAAAGGAAGGAAAGGAAAAGCCAACATAAAGTATCTTAGTAAGGTCTTTGGCCACCACATGCTGCCAGAACAGCTTCAATGCGCCTTGGCATTGATTTTACAAGTCTCTGAACTCTACTGGAGGGATGAACATCATTCTTCAAAAAGATACTCCCTCATCTGGTGTTTTGATGATGGTGGTGGAGAGTGCTGTCTAACATGTCAGTCCAAAATCTCCCATAGGTGTTCAATTGGGTAGAGATCTGATGACTGTGAAGGCCATAGCATATGATTCACAGCATTTTCATACTCATCAAACCATTCACTGACCCTTTGTACCCTATGAATGGGGGCATTGTCATCCTGGAAGAGACCGCTCCCATCAGGATAGAAATGTTTCATCATAGGATAAAGGTGATCACTCAGAACAACTTTGTATTGATTTGCAATGACCCTTCCCTCTAAGGGGACAAGTGGACCCAAACCATGCCAGCAAAATGCCCCCCACAGCATAACAGAGCCACCAGATCCCCTCACTGTAGGGGTTTTTCCTTTAATTTGTGATCTGTCTGTACATATAGCTTACATACATACATATGAGCTACACTGTACTGACGCCTTCGACTGTGTCTGTTGGTCATGTGAACCTTGCCTTGCAGGTCGTAGCGGTCTGTGGAGAGTTCATTTTAGAGAGTGCTACCATCTTGTGAAATGAACAATATTCATTAGAATATGCATTAGAATAGAGTAATTGAACTACACAGTTTGAGTTAGAGGTAATAATTTCAGCCATGAATAAAGCATTGAAGAGATTAATGACACCTGGTACAGTTTGGAAACTTTGTCCTTCACCCATTTTGCAGTAAAATACAATAAATATATGTAATATGTAAAATAAATAAGAGCAAGAGGAGTGGGCTGGCTGAAGCCAGAAGAGGGCAACCAGCTGAAGTTTAAAAGAATATATAAAGGGTTTTTATGAAAATCCATTAAGTCTGCATTTGTAAATGGTAATAAATGGAATTTGCTCTATTATCTTTAAAGCATTATTAAATTGTTGATCAGCCATTAATAAAACCGTTAGTTACTGCTTATAAACACGTTATAAAAAGTGTCTTATCAGAAAGTGGCCTCTCCCAGGTTAATATTCTCATCAAGACAGATGTGTCTGAAACAGGAATTAGACTCTCATCTGAGAACTTCAGTATCTTTAGTTTTAAATGGTTAAAAAACAACATTTAATATCTGTAATACTGACAGACTGACTTGGGGTGGTAAAAGCCTCTGACACAGCATTTAGACCATGACAGGACCACATAACCCTCCAATAAAACTCAGGACAAGAACAAGTTCTACTGTCATACGATAATATAAGTGTTCTCCCACACTTTACAAGGCTTTGGCTCCATTAATTTCCACATCTTTTAAGTCTCTTCACTGCAGCAATAAACACATCAGAGCAGTTTTATTCTGCTACTGCTTGATGTAAATTTTTGCTTTGGGAATTCTCACAATACATTTCCATTTGTCAGATTTCCCTGGAGAGCTAGACCACTTTCCACCAGCCTTCCCGCCCACAACTCCCACTCAATCAAACGCACCATGTCCCTCGGGTTTTCTTTTCAACAGAGCCAAACATCTGAACACTGGTGCAAGAGCCTCCCAATGTCTCCACCCCCCTGCACCTCCACCACCACCCTGGACCCTAGGTAGGCTACTGAAACGCACCCTGCTGTAACAACACTAATTGTGACAGATTTGTTTACTGTGCAAGGCAAATGTCTTAATTGTTGTCAAGGGAGGGTGGGAAGGAAAAGGGGATTGATGGAGTTAGAGAGCGGCAGAGGGAGTGTGTATGTGTGTGTTGGGACTGCGGAGGCTGGTATGCTCATCTATGGGGATGAGGGGAAATGATGCGCTGTCACATTAAGAAATGTAGCAATGTATTACAACTCCCAGAAGTTATTCCATGCTCAAGGTTAGCCAAGGGTCTTCAGCTAGAATCAAAAGGAGGAAAAGTCTGTTTATGTATTCCTATATTTAAATGTCCACACACAACTAGTTTATCCTCACTTCTACAAGGTGCCAGTCATAGGATGTTCACTTATTTAAATTAGTAATGTAGTCCTATAGTTTATGATACACAAATATAAATTCCATAATGATTCATCAGAGGCGGGACAAAGTCATAGCTTTGTAAGTCACAAGTAAGTCTGGACTATGATGTCCCAAACCAAGTCCCAAGTCAAGACTGATAAGTCCTCAGTTAATCAAAGTGCTATTTTGTGATTCAAGTCCTAAACAAGTCATTATGTGCACTTCACCAAATGTAATATTAGTCTATTAAGTTTACAGAATAATTAATGCTTTTTACATTTAGTGTTTATTACTTTCAAATCACCTTTATAAAATTTAAAAGAAAAATGATCAGGTGTGCCATGGTATGTTAGTCCTGTGACAAAAACCATTGTTTTTGAGCTGAATGATTTGCATATTTACATCCTTTTTTGGTGACCATGGCAGGGTCTTTACAACTAAATGAGATTATTCTATATAGTATATCTAGTATATCAATGGTCAGAAAAATAAAGAGTTGATTTGTTGCATGCTTTTTTCTATAGCATGTTTTTTTTATTTTTTGGGCTTGGGGAGGATATCAAGTCATTCCAAGTCAGAAGGCCAAAGTCCAAGTGAGGTCATTAGTGTCAAAGTCAGGTCACAAGTCTTTGTTGATTTTGCCAAGTGAAGTCTAAACACACCTGATACATGACTGGAGTCTGACTCAAGTCCAGGTCATGTGACTCTAGTTCACACCTGTGTTTGATCCCTTCATGACTTTTAATCAACAAACTTTAGCAAACAAAATGCTAATGCTGGATAACACAAAAAATGAAGAAAATAACAATTTTCAAGTCACTTTTTCCCTCTTATCTTTGTATTGAGTGTAGTACATCGAAATCATTACAATTTAACTACTGAACGCTTATGTCAGTTTCCATTTGTTAGTTTTCAAGTGTTTCCTTGTTCTCATTAGTTAGCATTCCAGGTGTTATGCTTTCAGGTGTTGCTAGCTTCATGCTAACATCTGAGGCCTAGCACCAAAGCTAGCTTTTGCTAGCAACATTGAACAAAGCAACTGAAGGATGTAAATTCACAAAGATACTGTTGTTTATTTCATATCATGGAAGAAAACAGGCTAGCAGGCGTTTAGCCACACTCTGCGTTATTTCCTACATTTTAGACTACTCAACACATCACAAATGCTAACTTTACAGCTAAACCCACCATCATCATTCACCTCTGTAAATGACATCTCTCTGGGAACTACATATTAAATGTAGACGTTTCAGACATTCTGACACTTTTGCAAAAATGTTTATTAGTGTGCCTTATTTGGAATTCCCATCAATTAATTGAAGAAAATTAGAAAAATGCTAAATTAGCGTTAAGGTCAAGGTGAAGTTAAGGTAGGTGTCAGGAATAATCAGTAAGGGTTCCTTCTGTAACTCTATCAGCAAACAATACAAATTAATAGATTTGAGCATATATCATGTAGCAATTTTCCATTCTAATTTTGACCTAAACATTTTCTCTCAGTTCAAATCCAAGACATGTGTGAATATTTTTATTTTATTTATTTTTATTTAAGACTGTAAATTACTTGTATTTTCTCTGATATTTTGCTAGTGTCATTCTAGTTAATTAGTGTTAAAGACAAAATTATATTTAATTTTTGGAATTTTTAGCATGTACTGTACATATTAGCTGCCTTATTGAGCTGAAATGAATGTGGATGTTCAGAGGTGGACAGAAATAGAGTACTCCCCCTCACCATTACACACTCAAAGTTATGGGCTGAACAGATAGTGATGGTGGCAGGGTCTCTTTCTGCTACGCTCCCGCTCATTTCAGGACTGTATGTGCTGCTGCATGCATCTCAGAGAAAACAGAAAATGAATGCAAGTCCTCCTTTGTGTTGTGCACTGTGCTGTGTGTGTCACTAACACTGAGAAGGCCTCCCTCTGGGCTCTGTTGTGTATTGCATGTATTTTTCCCGCCATGTCTCCCATCAGCTAAAGCACTCCAAGGCCATGCATTAAACATGTGTTTGAATGCCCCCTGCTGGTGATCTGCACACTCTGCCGTTACTCACCTGACCTGAATGAGCTATTTTCCAGCTCTGAATCTGATCCGTGTAAACAAACATCCTCTTGGTAATACTGTGAAGGCCTTGTTAGTCTTGTTGGATGAGTAGGGAGAGGGCTTGGAGAAGATCCCCAAACATGAATAATTGAACAACCTTGAATATGTTGTCTTCTAGTTTGTGAGTGGGGGAAAAAAACTTTCAAACAATCTCAATCCACCCACCCAATCTCGACCTTTCTTCCATTACAAGCGAGCTTTGATGTGAGGTTTATTCTCCTCCATGCCCTTGTGTTATATCTCACTTCATCTGTATCTATGCCCCTCACTCATTTGTGTCTGACTTCCATCAGCTCCGCTCTCTTCTTCCTGCTTTTATATGACATTGGGTTTAGAGGCAAGTTTTTCCAGCGCCTCTGCTAAACAAGCAGACGGCAGCCGATCTAGCAAGGCTGAGCGCTCACAATGACTATTCATAAGCACGAAACCCTTAACCCAAATAAGCACCCAGCAAACACACTCATCATGTGTCCCCAGTCAAACGTTGGCTGAAGTAAGGATAGAGTCAATGAGGGAAATGTGGATTAGACCTGACACACTGGTGTTTTCAAACATACTCTTCTTTCAAAATAAGACATCACAAGTGAAAGTGCAGATTTGGCCTTTTTTTTTTTCTTTTTTGAGATTTAATTTTTTTTTCTTCTGAGCTACTGAGACCTATATGAATACACAAAAATCATCACAACTCTAATTAATCTGCATATTCATATAACAGTATGCTACATAAAATTAGCTTAAAATAACGACTGTAACATTAGCAAGGCCAGGAGATTCAGTAAATTTTTCATTTTTAAGTTTTCAAGGTCAAGAACGAACTTTGAAACTCGACTTTTTATGCTGACATGGATGAGAAAAAAAATCAAAGTTGGAACACTGACAACTAAGCAAACTCTATCTGCTGTGATATTATCGAAAACTCCAGCAGAGCTACTAAATGGACCTTGAGGTGAATTTTTTTTTGCCAACAAAATGTTTTCTTGTGTAATTTTGAAATTGAAACCATACAGTTTGTACAGAAAGTCATTTTCAAAGATGAATGATTTCAGTATTGAAATTCGTAACAGCAGTCAAACACCATTTCAGCACTATTACAATTAATAAGGGATGGATGAGTTTGTCTGTAGATGAATCAGGGTTTCTATGTGCATGGAAGTAAAGAAGCACTATTACTGCAGCGACACCTCACTAGTTAATTCCATATAACACTGTAATGTTTGTAATAGGTTTCACTTTTTAAGCACTTTTGCCAAGAAATCCTGTAGAACAAGTTATGTGTTGAACATAGTCTTCAAATGCCATTGAATTAATGGTTATAATCTACTAAATGTAACTTTTCAATTAAATTTGGTACAGTTGTAACTGTTCTGTGCTGTTATCTGCTTCTCCAACAGTAAATCTGAACTTTCTGAGCAAAACATCTACCAGGAAACTTTAAAGACGGAGTTATCTGCCTACACAAGGCCACCCCGCTGGTCTCTTACTAACTTGGTACTAGCATTATGTTTCCTGGCTGAAATTCCACTTTTCCAGTTTCATGCATTTTCGATTTTTATTAAATGGTGCATTTCTTCTGATTACAATACAAGAAATCATGGTGTTTCATTAATTAAATCATAAGCTAGCAAGTAATTCCTGCTGGGTTTGATTACTCCACACATCACATCCACACCGTGGAGGTCACAGAGAAGCGGTACATTAATTTTATTTTTGCCCAAAGCCTGCATTAGAACCAATTTCATACTAGTGTTTAAAGACTCTTTCACATGCACACAGACTACCTTCATCTGTCGACCTTGAACAACCCAAGCATCTCTGCTTCCACTGTCAGCGTAAGTGTGTTCAACTCTGACACTACAGTAATGTTGGCAGTGTTGGAGAGGGCAACACATCATTCATCAAGATACATCTATGAAAAGGAAAAAATTACAAAGAAGCTGAAAACTAGAGTTCTTCCCCAACCACTTTGGCTTGTGATCCATGTAAAAGCAACATACTTGCGACCCCTCATTAACAGTTGCATTCATGTCATCCAGTTGTGACTAGTTCAACAAAGGAATAATCTTTCACTCAGATGTAAAATAATCCAGTGAATTCATTAGAAAAATGGCAAACATTAGGGAAATTTAAGAGCAGGCATTTCAGGATAATTCCAATTTGTTAATGGTCCTATTTTTGGATCTGAAGATCTCAGATATAATAACTATTTGTTATATTTTTCTGGATATAAAAGAAACTATGTGGCCAAAAGTATATGGACACCTGAACATATGATTGAACATGTCATTCTTAAACCATGGACATTAAATCTGCTGCTATAACACACCCTCCACTCTTCTTGGAAAGTTTTAGACCAGATTTTGGAACTGGGTTGCAGGGATTTGCCCCCATGCAGCCAGAGGAGCATTAATGAGGTCCAGTGCTGATGTTGGGTGATAAGGTCTGGCTCAAAGTCAGCATTACGGTTCATCAGAGGTGTTGGATGGGGTTGTGGTCGGGGCTCTGTGCAGGCCAGTCAAGTTCTTTCACACTAGACTGGAAAAACCATTTCTATATGGAGCTGGCTTTGTGCACAAGGACATTGTCATGTTGAGACAGGAATGGGTCTTTCTCCAACTGTTGCCACAAACAAGAAAGCACATTATTCTCTAAAATATTGTTGTGTACTGTAGCTTTAATGTTTGACTTATTTGGAACTAAGGGCCATAATCCAAGTCTTAATGTTTGAACTTCTCTGTGCAGAATCCTGTATGTGTGGAGTTTGTTTTCACGTTCATTTGCTGAAGGATGAAAGCTTCTCTGAGCTCACCTTAAAACTGAATTTAAGGTGTGTACCTACGATTTGTGACGTCACAACCAGTTTGGAGCTAATCGTGGTGCAGTATGCAACTTACACAAGTGTGATGTAGAAATCTGAAGCCTCCAGTGCTCACACACTGAGAATGGACTTTGAAATACATTTGCTGCTGGACATCTTGTGTCCAGCAGTTCAACTTTTGCAATTAAAAACATTTACATATCCAAGATTTTTCAGTGAAGGATAGATCTAATTTTTTTTTTCAATTTTTATGTGAAGATTTTTCACATCATCATTCAAAGCAAGTCTTAAAACACATCTGTAGGTGAACTTTACACAGAGATAGCATAATTGAGCTTGTAAGTGTTTCATTTGGGTTTTTTTGGTATATTTTGTATAATGGTGAGAATCCAGTGTGTCCCCATGTACACAGTATTTTTAATAATTCATTAAAATAACAATTCCTCTGTAAATTCAAATTATTCAAAATTACTAATATCACTGAGAAATGTTACAAGATATGAAACTAATCAGAATATGTTAATAACAAAATAAAGCTAATTTGTGATTTAGTATTTTAACTCCATTAAATTTGTATATTTGCAAGAGACAGATTAAAAAAGAAAACTGAAGCAGCAGAGGCCAGGATGTTCTGATTTTAAGTCTCTAGTATGGGTTAAGTTCACTACAGTTCCCATAATGCATTGTTTTGTTAGACCCTCTCTGCTTGTAAATGCCACTGACTTTCAAACTCCACACCCTCAGTTTTTAAAGCATGCTTGTAAAACCTGTTGAGATAACCCAGATGACATCATTATGATGTCATGAAGGTTATTTTCTCAGTCTGGTGCTCCTTTAATGAACTTGAACAACTTTTTAATTCAATTCCTGGCTGTAATAATACAAGCTGGATACACCATGACATTTTATTTGATAAAGGCTTCAGCTTGCAGTCAGAGAGAAAAGCAAACAAACACAGTCTGAGACAGAAGCTTTCATAACTACCATGTAGCCCATCACTTTCTCATTAAGCATGACTCAAAACTCTTTTAAGAGCATCGTTAATGACAGACATCAAAGTCTGACTCTGCAAGGCCTCATCAAAGCAGAAACAAGCAAGATTCATGCTCCACCTCATGAAACAAACCTCTTCTTAATGAGGATGTGCACTCTGGGTTGCCAACCTGTCTGCTCTGCTTACTGCAAAATGAAGGAGTAATTTTCCTCTTCCCTTTTCTTCCCCCCATTGAGGCAGTGGCTGAGACGTGTGAACAGGTGGAGTTGCAGGGCTGGGAAGGAGCAAAGAGAAATGGCATGCCTATCAATTAGCTCCGCCTTGTCAGATGTGCAGTGGTAGAAAGGACGAGCGAGAGACGGGAAATTAAAAGGAGACTGGAGTGTGTGTGTGTGTGTGTGTGTGTGTGTGTGTGTGTGTGTGTGTGTGTGTGTGTGTGACAGAAAAAGACAGGGAGAAAGATGATGCAAGGTTTCTTTTCATCCACACATCTTTGAATTAACACATTATAACTGGCAGTGTCACTCAAAGGCCTGAAAGGGCTGCATGGAAGCTTGAGGCAATTTGACTGTCACAACTCAAATAATGGATCCGTATCTGCACACATTCCAGCTATTACAGCTCCCAGGTGGAGTAAAAAGTAATTTTGCTGCTCTCAAACAATAGTGCCTTAATTTATATCCTCTATATGCTCTTCCAAACACCTGGGCTCTGGTAGATCTTTCCTGGAGAATTTCCCTCTGGCGCCTAAGAAGTGATGCATTATACATTTCCAATTTGGAAAGGTGGAACAAACAGCAGAAGAACTTGACAATAAAAGAGTTTTACCTACAGAAATTACTTTTTTTGCCGTCCAAATTTTTTAACAATTATATCTATCCAGTTGGAAATCCACTGCGTCTATGGCTGCCTTGATGAATCCTGTGATATTGTCATGGAAGGTGTGGGTCCATTTTCTCATACCAGTTTTCCACTTCTTGCTATGTATAATAATATTCCAATTAGTTTTGCATCATCTTTGTTTTGTAAGTAGAGGACACATTTGATTTTTGTAATGAATATCTGTTCTTCAAGCCATCAAAAGACTGTTGTATTACTATGACATCACTCTGACATGAAAGGGAGAAATATTCATTCCTCCATATGGAAGCCCGAAGAGACGAATGATATTTTAATAGGAAACTAACTAAAATGTATCTAGTGTATTTGAAGTAATAAAATTATTTTGAACTTCTACTTTTGTTTTCTTTAAACTAACAAAAAGAAACTCCTTCCACTTCAGTAAACCACAGTTCCATGTTGATCCAATGTATTTGTTTCATCAGGATTCAACAATTTAGACCATTTCTCTCTTTAAGTTGCTGCAGTTTATCTATTTTCATTATAACTCTTTTGCCCTGTCAGATAAATTGTGTATATATCTTGTCTAAAATGGCAAAAAGAACTTGTTCAGCAAATTTGAAAGCATCTGTACAGGGTACAATATCCTAGAAAGTATGTTCATACTGTAGAGGATTATTTTGTTAGACAGTGATGACTGTATTTGCACGAAATTTGAAAATCTTGATTAAAGGATAAAAGGACTTTACACTGTAGGGTTTATATTTTATGTATTTTATGTTTTTATGCCTGATGCAGCTTAAGCTATTTGTTCCTTTCAAGTCAAGCAACTTAATGTGTGATTAGAGAGATAATCTAAATCTACTAATTGCTGTCAGTAATACTTGACAGGATGGACTCCATGTTGCCAACTGCTAATCAACATTTTCTATATTAACAAGAGATCATAAACAATTGGAATGTGAATGGGGTTGCTTGTAGGGTTAAACTTAACCCTAAACCCTAATCCACAGAGAAATATAACCAAATTTAGCCCTAATTTCCGCCTCTCATCTATTATTATTACATTCCAGTCACAGAGCTAAGCATCCATTTTCTGAAAGATAAATCCTGGTGATCTTTAAAAGGTTATTTAACAACACCTGGAGCTACATGTATTACTTTATGACACTGAGACGCCTAACTCAGGAGTGACCTAGTTGACATGGTGGCTTACTTTATTGTTACCGCAGTTACCTATTTTCTGTGTGTTGCATTCAAGAGACAGTCTGAAGGCTGTTCTTCACTTGCATGATAATTGTCCATTCATTGCTTCCACAGTACATCAAGGTGAGTAAAGTCCATTTCCAAGTAAACAAATCACACAACTTACGGCACAAGCAGCAAAGTTTAGCACCACAGCGGTCAAAAACCCTTTGACCTTTCAGGGTCAAACACCTCACAACAACAGTGAAGTTGCTGCCTATATACCTGATTCACAGCAACAGGCATAGCGACACCCAGTGTATGCACCATGAATGACAACTAACCTTCTGGTTACATCAGCAACATATTTGGCTCCTATAACACTTTGTGCTGTACACTACCTGCCCAGCTCTACACAGCAGACAGGCACAGTTAGCGACTAGCTGGTGAAGAAAGTGGAGCATCTAGCAGCTAAAGAGACAGATATTTTTGTTGTTGACAGAACTAAAGGAGAGTGAATATTGGCCTCCTATTCATCCAAATGAATGTTAACGTTACTCTGTGTCTGCTAAATGTGACAACAGATGATGTTCTCAAATGTTTTCCAACCATTTTTATGTTGTCAATAGTAAGATTTTAATGAGGCAACATTAAAGGACAGAGTCATAGTTTTTCAAGTCTTTCTTAATACATCAGTCAGGTGCCCAAATGTGAAATAGTTTTTTTCCTGCCATAATCATCCCTCCTGTTCATACTGACCATTAGAAGATCCCTTCATAATGCACTTACAATGTAAGTGATGGGAGGCAAAATCCACAGTCCTCCTTCTGTGCAAAAATGTATTTAAAAGTTTATCTGAAGCTAATATGAAGCTTCAGTTACAGTCTTTTTAGTGCCAAAGTCCCTCTTTTTGTTACTATACTTCCACCGCAGCTCAACAGAGAAACACTGTCTGAGGAAACACAAAGAGGGAATTTGATGCTAAAAAGACTGTAAATGTGGCAGATATCCACTTCATGTGACTAACTCAGACTGCTGAAGCCTCACATAAGCTTCACATCAACTTTTAAAGGCATTTTTGCATAAAATGACTGTGTGGACACTGGATTTTGGCGCCCATCACTTACATTGAAAGTGCATTTGAAGGAGATCTTTTAATAGCCAGTATGAACAGGAGGAATGATTACAGCGAGGGAAAACCTCTTTCACTGTTCATATGGGCACTGTTCATATGTTTTAAGACACACTTGAAAAATTGTGAACTCGCACTTTAATGCTCTGCAACAAGGTAATGCACCACTACTACATGTCTAAGTCTTATCTTGCATTTCACATGAACTATCAGGGCATTAATATATAGCTTTCTGTTTAAAAGATTGAGTTGAAAAACGAAGGGATGAATAAGGCCATAGATATAGAAAGTTTTAGTTTATATTTTCTTATTTTTATTTTAGTTTCTGTATCTATGAGTAAGGATTTCAAAACTGTCCTTGGTCACATGTGTAGTCTTCCCCTTTAACTTCTACTCAACCAAACTACAATTTGTCGTCGAACTTTTCTTTGAATATGATTGGTCGAGTGAGAGGGGCGTTCTTTTTACTGACTTCTGATTGGCTCAAACTGCACTCCGCAGCTATCCGTTTGTGCGTCCGGTCAGCGTGTGTTACAAGGAGGTTTTACCTGCACAGTTGCTGGAAAAATGGCGAGTTGGTGTGTCCGAGCCGTGAGACAGAGCTACTCACTCGTAGCTTCGCCTGCGCTAATAAGGTAAACAGCTTTCTGTGTCGCGTTTTCATCTGAAATGTGGCTTTTACAGTAATATCTGGCGAGGCGGTGAGCTCCTGTCAGCCTGCTAGCAGCGTTAGCTTTCGTAACCGAACAGCAGTGTTGACCTTTAGTTGTGTGAAAAATACAGAGAATAACAATGGAGCTGTGTTTGTGTGGGTGACAGCCTGGCTAAAACGTCAGCCTTTTTGCCTTTAGATATATATGATACTAAATGGTCAACTCTGTGAATGGAGTTTGGCGTCATGTCTCCACTATGTTCTATTGGTTAGAGAGGGATGATGAAATAAGATGACATATGGTTACATGAGCTATTCTTCTATATAGAACAATTATAATTATATAAGATACAAATTAGGCTGTATAATCAGACATTTGTCATTGAATGACACATAGAGTAGTTGCATAACACTCTTAGTACTACTGGCTGTTGTACAATTGGCAGTAGAGGTTATTAAGCTGTCTGATAGCATCAGTCAGCAGGTCTGGAAAGAGAACCAAAACATCCTGTTGGAAAATAAGTAAAAGAAACACTGCATGCAGATGGGTCCAGAATCTCCTATATGTGCTCAGGGCACCTACAGTAGAGGTTAATCAGTTGATTAAGGGTCTGAATCTTGGTTCAGAACATAATTAAGGTATGTAGGTAGCCTCCAACACTTGACAAATGACCTGTTATTTCTGTCCTGCCCACTCAGAGCATCTCCAAGATTGTTATGTACAGCCACCCAGCAGAAGAGTGGCCAGGGGTCAGAGGAGGAGGCTGAAAAGCCTGAGCAGGGTGCAGCAGAGAAAGCCCTGACAGAGGAGAAGACCCAGCTGGAGGAGCAACTGAAGGACATGACAGTAAGTCAGAGCTGACTGCAGACAGGGTGGCTTCTAGACTCTAGTGTTCTGATATATACCTTATAATGACAGTACTCACACATAAAAATAATTTTTTGGTATGTTAACCATGTTTATGTCCCTTTTTTTTATAATTTCACATGAAACAGAAAACAGAATTGTTAAGTATGTTGACTGCTCTTCAGTTCAGGGGGCTTGACTGAATAGAGAACAGTTACAAATAGTGCTGAACCAATTAGCCAGTCAGTCGGTGGACAGAAAAATAGTTGACTATAATTTTCATAATTGATTCAGAGTTCATCAGGTCAACACTCTCTGGTTCCAACTTCTCTAATTTTAGGGTTTTCTGCATTTCTCTGTTGCTTGTAAATTGAATATCTGGACTGTTGGTTGGACAAAAGAAGCAATTTCAATACATCACCCTTTCAAATGCTCTGAAAGTAGTTCACAAGTAATTTATAGGTAAAACAGATGTAATACAGATCTATTTAACTAACAATAGGTGAAATGGAAGGTCACACAGTGCTTATTTGTGAATGTATGACATGTTTATAGCAGTTTAAACTCTGGAGCTTTAAAATCCTCTTCCATCTGACCAATGTCACCTTTACAAAGTTACTTAACAGACATTGTAACCGGTTAGCTTATAGGCCTGAGCTTCATCAGATAATGTGGTTTAATGTTGTGTTTTTAAACCATGACTCACTGAATCACCTCATTTGCAGGAAAAGTACAAGCGGGCTTTAGCAGACACAGAGAACCTCAGGACGAGGAGTCAGAGGATGATAGAAGATGCTAAATTATACGGTAAACACAGTTTTCCATTCTTCTCCTGACAGCTCACATTCTCACAGTCAGACTATTTCACTGAAAAAGCAGATTTCACCTCCAAACATTGTCACAGGAAAAAAAAGGAATCCTGCAGGAAAAAAAGTTCTATATCAAATACTCAGCAGTTACATGTTCCAACCACTGGATGTCACAAAACGTCTGTTTGACTAAATTGTTTACACTTCATGTTGTTATGCTGTTGGTTTAGTTTATTTGCTTGTAATTGTACTGTTAAAGTAGTTTGATTTGTTTTTTCAACCTTTTACTAGATATCTTCAACAACTCAAGGGTTATCATGTAGATAGTACAGACTGTTATTGTATAGCATGCTGAATAATGTTCCTTCCATCACCAGGGATCCAGGGCTTCTGTAAAGACCTGCTAGAGGTGGCTGACATCTTGGAGAAGGCCACAGAGAGCGTGCCCAAGGAGGAGGTGACGAGCCAGAACCCTCACCTGAAGAACCTGTACGACGGCCTGGTGATGACCGAGGTCCAGATCCAGAAGGTGTTCACCAAGCACGGCCTGGTCAAGCTCAACCCCGACGGCCAGAAGTTCGACCCCTACGAGCACGAGGCCCTCTTCCACGCCCCCGTGGAGGGCAAGGAGCCTGGCACTGTCGCCATCGTAACCAAAGTGGGCTACAAGCTCCACGGTCGCACCCTTAGGCCAGCGCTGGTAGGTGTGGCCAAAGCCCCCTAGAAATGATGATGTAACTGACAAAGTGGGATTTGTTTTGTTGCCTGGGCGATGGAAGACCTCAGGTACAGCAGACTGGTCAAGGCACCCTGACATCCTTTTCCCACAAGTCTACCCCCACCTTAAGGTGCCTCAAAGAGACGGGAATCCAACTGAACTGAACTTTGTGTCTGGACAATATCCAACAGTTTTTAATAGATACATTACACTTTGTCTGGCACAGGACAGTAAAATTTCAGTTTGTCATCAGTCATGTGAGTCATTTCAGAAAAAAAAGTCACCAGATCACAGGCAGAGGCTGTAATGAGAGCCATATATCTGAACTGGAAGAGAGGCAGTTGAAATGTGATGTTTAAATTACTCAAAAAAAATTAAAAACAAATCATCATAAACTCTGCTAATTCTGAGACTTTGTTTTTTGGGTGAGCTATGATGTAAAACACACCCACAAAGTGAGTGGAGGTGATTCTGAAGTGCTGGTATCATTCCGGACTTTTGTTTAAAGCCCAAATAATGTTGAACTTGACTCCTCAGTTGTTTTTTTGTTTTTTTTTTTGTTTGTGAGTTTTACATTCATGCTGTGAATAAAGCATGAAAGCATCTGAAGAAAGGTTGAGATTTTACTTTGTACTGATGTGGGCTTCACAACTCTAAGTTTAACATCTTTCTGTCGTTCATGTGGACATGAAGCCAGCCTCAGTCATTGTAATGTCCCTATGCCACAATTTGTATCTGTACAGTGATGTAACAGCTTTATCTGTAAACTATTAGAATAACTACATGTATGGACATCTGTCCAAACTGTCACAGCATCAGAATAAACTGATCAACTTTGAAAGGCTTGTTGGTTCAGTGTTCCTTGTACATACATCTATAAATAGAATAAAAACACTTACCCCAGTGGTATGTATGCTGCCATGTGAGTTTTGGTTTTGCAATATAATATACATAAATTAAATTTTGTGTTGTTCAAAGCTGTGAAAAATGGGAAAAAACTCAATTGATTGTTTTTTTCCCTCATGAAATTGACTGTTGCATTTGGGATAATCAACAGGGCTCATCATGAATGTTTAATTAATATGAGCTATTTTTGTCAGAAAGTAGCACGTATTGGAAAATGTTGGACCAAATGCAACTTCACAGACCACATAACCATTTTCGTCAATTTGTTATGAAGAATAATCCCAATATGTTTTTCTTGATTATTCCTTTTTTTCCTTTCAGAACTAATCAAACAAAGAGAATGGCCAAAAAGTCGTTTTATAGTGAGATAAACTTGAGGTACATTAATATTTAAAAAAATGAAAACAAAAGAATTTTCAGGAAAATACTAGCAATATTAAAGACAAGTAAGTTATGTCTTATAGTTAAAGGCTAATATAAGAACAGAATAAGATCTAGAGTCAGGACTTTAGTTCTTGACCTTCTGAATGTGCCTTTGTCACTTTCTGTCACTACTAACTGAAAACTACAAATGACATTTTCATTATTAGATTTTTCACTTTTGTCATGTTACATTTTTGTCACTTAACGTTTTAAAATTGCTATTTTAATCTGTTCCGTTTCATACTTTCTCTTATTTTAAAGTGTTTTTGTCATTTATAATATCAGTGAATTTCAGTGTAACCTCACTAACATGCTAGCTTAAAGGAAAAAGCTGACATTTTGTTAGTTTTTCCACTAAGGTTCACGATTACTGAAGAGGAAACAGGACTATTTAGAAGTATAAAGTATTTGCACTTTTAATACATCTCCTTACATACTTTATCATGTGCAACAACAAAATAACAAAAATAACAGGACAGCAAAACAGTTCAACAGTATCAGACTGGTAACAAGATGAAAAACAGCTCAACAGCATGCCATCACTACACCCACAGCGTCAGAAAATGCTTCTTCTTTGCAATCCAAAATCTGTTTGTTTTTTTTATTACAAAAGCTATAAAAAATTTTCATGACACAAAATACTGTACATTTCACAGGCCAGTAATTATAGTTTCTTTCTCCAATTTATCTTACAAAATTATTTACATTTGGTGACAAAAAGTAATCCCCCTTCCAGAAAATATTCCCCCACAGAAAAAAAAAAAAAAAAAATCAAACTGCCATATTTTCCTAATAGACATTTACACTGAAACACACCATTTTGGAACAATGTGGAACATTTGGTTGCACATGCAGAACGACACCACTGTCAAAATATGAAAAGAAGTCCTAGAAAAAGAAATCACAATCTATATGATCTTTAAAGGAATAAACAAAAGGTGACATTCAAACATCAAATAGCTTCAACTGACCAAGTCTGTCCAACAAGGTGAACTGCAGTGGCACGCTATGGAATAACCACTTTTGACATCAAAGATAATGCTGGCAGTATTCAGTATTTTAATTATTGTCAACAAATCCCATGAAAAGAAAAACCGTCTCTTAATACTTTCAAACTTCCCTACCCTGTCTGTAGCTCTCAGCCCCAAAGACCTCCGTCTGGTTCCTATGGAAGACATAAATCTTAGAAAAGAATGGCCCATGAATAGTTACTTTAATTTCCAAAAAAGCTGGTCAATGTAGTTTTTAGTAAACATTACTCAAACAGGAGGAAATTGTGTATTTATTGGGGACTACTTTCAGCTGTGGATTTAGCGCACTAGAAAGTATTTCCGGCTGCAAGACGGTGTGTGTGGGATTGAGTCAAAATAAACTACAGTGTGTGTGTTCGTGGTAATAACGGAACATGTCATCCAGTGCAACAGTGTGGCTCACTGATGTGTTTTAATAGTTTTGGACAACAATTGAGTTGTACAGCATAGAGGAATACTTGTTAGTAGATCAATTTATTGCTGATTTTGGTCTTTTAATGGAATTTGTTGATAATAAGAAAAATATTGAGCAGCATCAGTTGTCTTTTAAAAGCAGCTGTAGTGTTGGACTAGAATGGTATATGGTGAGGAGTACCACACTGATAAAATGTGGCTATGAATGACTGAGTCAGCTGTATTAAACTAAAACGACTGAAGCTATCAACATCATGTGTTTTCCTCCATCACATTGGTAAAAGAGCAAAACCTGCCTACCACTACAGAACGGATGACACCCACAACTTGTATTTCCCACAAAAAAAAGGCCAATTTTCCAACAATTAGAGACACAGTAAAGAAAAACAGAATATGAATCTAGCACAAATTCCATCTTAGCTAACACCCACACATTCATGTGCCTTTCTTCTCTTTGATTTTAGCTTCTCCGAAATGACAGCCAATTCAATAACTTCATTTACATTTAAATAGCACAATGGCCACCGCTTAGCTCGGCTGGCAAAAAAAAAAGGTGTAAGAAGCAGGAAAATGAGAATGAGTCACCAGTGCTGCTGTTATGGTTCTGACTTCAAAAGTAAAGTTACCTTTGTAAAACTAATAATAGGCTGCCATCATGAAAAGGGGTCAACAACAGGACTGATGTTAAGTTTGGTGGAAAAATATCAAGCCAATAAAAACCTATCTCAACAAGGGGTCAAACATGGAGACAAACCAGTTTATGCTACTGTAAGCAGATGAGGAGAGAAAATATTCTTAACAATATGTGTAAAAGATAAATGGGTGTAAACGTGGTAAACAAAAAGCTATCATGGAATTGTGCTTTAGCATTTGAGTGTCATTGGTTAATGCCCTTACACATTCAGCTTTACCTGTATTGTACCATGTGGAGAGTAGAACATTTAAAGCTGTGCTACGCTACACTAACTGTTTATGTAAACCTAAAAGTTTATTGGTCTAAACCAAAAAGTGGAGCTCTAAAATTGAAGAGTTTCTCTTCTTTACTTATTTTAGGTTAAATAAAATATTAATTAGAGCCCGGTTGATACTGGATACTGATGTGGATATTTGAGAGTTGAACATGATATCAGCCGATCTTTTTTTTTTGTCTACATAAATTCATTGAATTTTTCTGACACTTTCCTTTAAATTTGGTTATCTAAGAATTGTAACCAAGTTATGTAGAGAGCGGGACATTTTTCAGTTGAAAAATAAACTTGTCTCTCTGGTGACAGACTATGTAATGGCAACACAGTTTCTAAATCTTTGGCATCTCTCTACTGACACGTGTCGATACTGATGTATCTGTGATAAGCTAATATCGACCAATTTATCAGCCTAGCTCTATGTTGATATTTTGGGTGGGCTCTAATACAAAGTGCCTTCAGGCAGCAGCTTTCCAAGAAAGCTACAGGATGGTTGAACCTCACCTTGAAGCCACAGAAAGGTCAGGGAAATGAGTTCACTGAAATTGCATGACAAATTTTGTGAGATTAAGGCCTTAAAATGTAAGAAAATTCAAACAGCGTGCTCTTGCTGCAGAGTTAGATAGTGCATCTTTAAATGATGAAACACCTATAAGGTAAGGTTTGGAAGATCCTGACAAACCAACCACAATGACGATCATTTCGGTCACCCATCAGTGCCACAGCTGTCAAACATTCACCTCAAAACATGACTACTCTTAGGCATTTCCAGGAAATGTAATGTTCTTATTTCCCCTTCTTTTCAGCATGAGATGGCTCTTGCCCCGTCGCTGTTTAGATTGAAAATATTATTTCTTCATCTTCAATGAACCTGTTACAATAACGCTAAAATGTCTCTGCAACTACATAATACTTGCTAGCATTGTAGTCACCATCATGGAATAACAATACGGACACAAAGTACTGTGAACCCACAGAGTTGTATTTCACCCACGTCCCTTTCCAAATGCAAAAATATAGGCTTATTTTTGTTCCTTGCCTTGGTATGAAAATATATTTTTTTCCAGTGGGGCATCTTCTTTTTTCGCAATGTACATATTCACAAGGTCACCTTTAAAAAATGGTGACAGCCAGTAGTTTTGTCCTGCCTCAGGAGCTTATAGCAAATCAGCTATCATGAAGTTAGTACTTCCTGACCAAAGATGGACAGCTAGGAGGCGTCTCTGGATATCCAGCCACTTTCTGTGAGGAAGGTGAGAATGCGCTTCTTCAGGACCTTGTCCAGGTAGCTGGGCAGTCGGCTCTTGGCAGGGATGCCTTGCCGTTTCTGCAGGTGATCTTTGATGATGATGGTCTTGACAGTCAGGTAGCGTGCTGGGCTGAGGTTGAGAGAGTTGCACAGCACCTTCTCCCGGTCTGACAACAGCTCAAAGCCCGTCAGATTCTCAATGGCGGCAAACTCACCATCTTTGCCCTCTTCTTTGATCACGCCTCCAACCCCCAATCCTCCAGCAATGCCTCCTCCGCCTCCAGCTCCACCCCCGAGTCCAATCCCAGAGCCAAGCCCGCCCCCGCCTCCGCTGCCTCGTTTGGATGTGACCACACTTTTGTTCTCCTTGCGTTTCTCTCGTTTGTGGCGCGCTGCTTCGTATTCAGCAGATTCATCCAGGCGGGTGATGCCGTTGCGTCGGTAGCGCTGCAGCTCACGCACTTTAGCCCTCAGCACACGCTCTTTATGCATGTTCTCAAAAAAGTCTTCAAACTCCCGATGGGCCATGAACTGGCAGAGCCCCCGCAGCCTGCTCCGTTGCTCCTTCTCCTCCTTGGTGATCTTTCTTTTGGGTGTACTTGGAACAGGACCTGATCCTGCTGTGGTCGTGGAACCTGATCCTATTACGCCACCACCAGCTCCTGCCCCACCAATGCCACCAGCAGTGCCTATGACTCCCAGCGTACCCGGTTTCTCCTTCTCCTTGTCTTTCTTGTCTCGGCCCAGGAAGGCAGGCACCAGGTTGTAGTCTCGGGCGATGTTCTTACGTCGCTGGCGTTCTCGGAGCTTGCGCACATACATGTCCACGTGGGCGCGTTTCATCTCAATTTCCACATCTTCGTCATCATAGTTAACCGACAGCCCGCTGATTAGCTTTTCTGCATCCTGGTCATATTCAATCTCGTAGTCGTCACGTAGTGGCATGTAGCCCAACTGCTGCTGCTCTGCCAAGCTGATGTCCAGCGGGGGGAGCGGGGTGGTGAGGCTGGGCGATAAGGGGCCCCCGCTTGGGCAGGTGTGGTCAGTCACCCGGTTGGGAATGTTGTCGGGGATGCAGGCCTTACCCAGGTTTCCATGGATGTACATGGTGACGTAGTGTTCCATGACTTCCTGAGGAGTTCGAGATGCTCCGACATGAGCGGCCATGTCCTCCTGAAAGACAACACAAACAGCAAGTTGGTACTAATGAGGATAGCGGAAGAAACAGTATGCTGATCATAATACAGTTTATAACATGATTTACTGGATTAAGAACCAGAGTAGTGCTGCTGACACAATTAATTGATAAGCTGATTGAAAAAAAAATGACAACAAATGTGATATTTAAATAATTTATTATGCAAAAATGCATGATATATCTGGTTCCAACTTTTTAAATGTGAGTCTTTGCTGCTTATCTCTTTTTTTTTATCTCTGTAAAATGAATATCTTTTTTTGACTTATATTTTGGACTGTTGATTGGACTAAACAAGCAATTTGAGCATGTCACCTCAAGTCTTAAATTATAAATGTTTAGCACTTTAAATGGTATGTTTTGTTTTCAACTTTAATAAAAATGTATAGTATTTTGTGTATTTTAATATGTCTGATCTAAGTGACAGTATGAGTGCCGGGCTGAATGTTGTCCTGTCTGTCCTGAACACCGTGGCTAAAGCTGACGCAACTAAATAATGGACGGACGTTTATTTGGGTTTAAATTGAGCAATTCTTTCAAGGAAATTCCTGTTTTACCTAGTTTTTACCTAGTTAGTTCCAAATTACAATTTTTTTTTCCCAGTAAGAGATTTTTTTTTAAATTACAGGCATGTAAAAGAAATTATTACCTACTTTATACTTATTTGTAGTCTAAAACGCTTATTGAAATTTATTGTTAGCAGCAGCCCTAAACTAGACTCAGTGTTTTATGGGATGCAGTGGTAAAAATTAAAAGACCCTGTTTGCATAAAACTTACATTAGTCTGATGCTAATGAATGTGCTGTATGTTATAAATTAAATATATAGTGATTTATCCTGATTAGTGATATATATATATATATATAAACTGAATTGAAGTGGGTTTACTCTGCGCTGACTAACAGGTTACAACTACCTTATAAACAACCTCTTTACTATATAAGTGACTGACCAGAAACTATCATTGCGTATATTTAGACCATGGTCCAAGTTTTTCTTTAGTTGAGTCTCTAGTTAAAAGATTACATCTATTAATAACTGTGTCCGTCTGTCTGAAAAGGTGAAGTCAATATGCATTCATATTTTTTCAGCTACTCGTAACTTAAGCTCCTGTTTTCGATGTGTTACATGTCATTAACGGTTTCTTGAGCTTTTTAATATAAATATATTAAACACTATACGAAACTCAATGCCAGGACTGTTTCAGAAGTCAGGAATCACACTTGTATTCTCAGTTGTATTTTAATATTCAGTCGTCTGACTTTAACGACAGCTCAGAAAAGAAAATGAATTGTCATTTTTCCCTCTAAAGGTCATGAACGTTACCGCTGTCGTTACTGGACAAGTTTGACCCTCGACGTTTTTAAACACTTTAAACAAAACTCTAGTAAGTGTATATGGTTTACTGTGAAGGGAAATGAAGTTAGGAAACTTATTAAAGTGATGTACCCAGTTTCCAAAGCCATATTGCTCGATAGCATCGAGTAGCGACTGCTCTTCCCTGCTGGTCCATCCTCCCTCTGCCTCGGGACCCCAGAGAGAGAACCGGCCGCCGTCGACCTGCTGGTAGCCGTGCCATCTCCGGTGGTTTCCGATCTCTGCGCCCGCCGAGAAGCACTCCGGACACAACTCGATATCGGGGCAGTCGGTGCAGCGAAGCCGTAGGTTTGTAACATCTGCAAGGCAGTTAACGCAGTACTTCTTCCCCAGGTCGGCCATGTTGCCTGGCTCCTGCTTCTTGTTGTTGGAGGCAGAACTGCGCGCCTGCGCACAGCGAGCTACTCACATCCTGCTTGTTAATATTAATGAGTAAAGAGGTCAGGGCGCCTGTGATTGGCTCCCGAGCCCAGTTTCCACGACAACCGAAACAAAACGAACAGTTTTCATTGACTACAGAAGTGCACGAGCCTTATAGACAAATTGAATAATACTTTAGGGTATTTTTTTCTATTAAAAAATGGAAGGAGTGCCAGAACATGAAGAAAATGAGGTGAAGAATGACACAGAGGGGGTGGTATCAGCAAATCCTACCAATGAGGAGGACAATTCTCCTATTCCTGCAGCTGGACATGTAAAAGAAGATGTTCCAGCTGAGGTGGTGACATCAGATCATAATGAAGAAAACTCTGAAAGCATGAAAGCCGCTGAAGAGCTTCCTGTTGAAGAAGCATTCACCTCTGAGCCAGAAGAATACAGTGGACATGACCTCCCTGCTGTCGACAACGACCCCACAGATGGAAACTTGGATGTGAAGATGAATGAAGTCAGTGAACTGCCACTGTCCTATGAAGAGAGTGTTGTTTTTGAGATCATCAGCAATGATGATGACGAACCTCCCAGACTGCATCTTGAGACTCAGGAGAGAGAGACCACCAGACCTGCACAGGAGGAGGAAGAGGAGGCTAAAGAAGAGGAATCCACTGCTGCTCCTGCAGACAAAGAAGACATCAGCTATGAAGAATGCCTGCAGGAGCTGCATGAGGAGAGAGATAAAGCCAGCCAACACAGCAGCCAGCTGCAGATGAAGCTGGCAGAGTACTTCCGCAAGAAGGCCGGGGATGATGCCCAGCTGGAGAGGGAGATGCTGGTGTCAGAGCAGGTGCAGGAGTATGAGAAGTATATTAACATCCTGACTGATCTGAAGCAGCAGCTCACCACAGACTCAGAGACAGCCCAGCAGCAGGCTGAGGAGCTGAGGCTACAGAGCCAAGAGAGGCTGGACAAGGTTGGTCTGGTGAAGTTGTGGTTAGATTTGTTATTGTAAGGGCCTGCAGGTTTTCTACATCGTTCTAAAAATATGCATTAAGAAGTGGATCTTTCCAATTTGAAAATGTTGGAAAGTGCATTGATATAAGCCTGGTCACCTGTAGTCTTGAACCAGGATTTAGGAACAGATGAACCCCGCCTGAGGATCTGAGGCTGTGCACTGTTTCATATTACTGCTGCTACATATGACATATTTTCTGTCCTCTTACATACATATTGTCATATTTCTTGTAATTAAAAATAAGTTGGCAGTTGCCTGGCTGAAATACATTTGTATACATCTACATATTGATTTACATTTTTATAATGAAAAGTCACACTTACAATAATATAGCACAGTATTTATTATGGAAGCTGAAAAATGTCTCCTCTGCACACTCTGTGTCTAATAGAGTTTTCTTGAGAACAGTAAACAGGTTCTTCTAGTAAACAGGAGACAGGAGAAACAGGTTTGTTTAAGATATTTATGTAAAAAACTGAGGAGGGGATGAAGGAAGAATAGTAGAAGAATTGGGTAGTGATGAGCAACGACGACCACCTGTTTAACTAACAGAAGTGAGAAAAACTGGCAGAACTGACAGAAATGAGAATAAAGCCACAAAGAAAAAGTCATAAAGGTATCTAAGGAAAGAGACATCAAAAAATGATATGGATAACTACAGTATATTTATTGAGAACATATGATTGGCAGCTACAGTAAGTGGCAAAATTAAGTATACTCGAAAATAGTCACTATATATTAAAAAACACTTAACCTTTGAGTGTGTTGTTCATGGACCATTATGCAATTGACAAAAAAAAGTAATTGCAGGTGGTGGTGAGACAGCTGCAGAAAGGTCTCAGACAACAACAAAAAATAAACTTATTAAAAAAGATGAAATATTTGGACAACGATTTGTGAAGCGTAGTTTACACTTGTAGTCCGATTGACATCTGGCAGCACATGTGTAACTGCAACACACATCATACTATAAAGTTCAACATACTACATACTGTACATACTGTGAGCTCTTTGCACTGCAGTGCTCACTAGAAAATGTCTTGCATCAATTCACTTTAATGGGGAACAAATTACACCAGCAACCACTGATAGTTGTGGAATATGGACTCTGGATAGAGGAAGAGGTGTGAGGTGTGTAGCTTATGCTTTAATGATTCCCTTTAAATGGTCTCCTTTCTCTCCAGGGAAAGTCAAGTACAAGGGGTCCACACATGGTGCCACGCAGGAAGCTGGGTGGATGTGACATGCATGCTGAATGCATATAGACACTGCTTTAGAAGTCACTTTAGAAACAAGCCCAAAGTGAAACCACAAAAATGTTCCTTTAAAATCAGAAAAAAATCTGGCGTTGTAACATTTTAAACCATGTAGGAAGCCAGTGTAACCCTATTAGAAAATACATGAAACCATTAACAAGTACCCTTTTAGTGTGTGTGTGCGTGCGTGCATTGGGGAATGTGCAGGATGTTATCTTTGACTCATGCACAAGGGTAAAGCTTTAAGGTCAGAGGTATTTATTGTCAGATGTATGAACATGTAACAATTGTGTGCTCAAAAATAATCTTTGGCAAATGCTACCACTGTGGGACCTAGAAATTGACATTTTATTGTGCAGATGGATAGAAAATACTGTCATGTTTTTGTCTTCAGGTGGAAAATGAATGGTGTGTGTTCATGGCTCTGAAGCAGGATGTAGCTGTGACTATGCTAAGCAGACGCCTGGGTAAACAAGCAGCTCAGGCTAAAGTGGAGTCAACCCTGGCAGCAGAGCAGCTCCGGCAGGATGAGCTGATCAAGCTGCGCCTCAAGCACATTAAGCTGAGGATCAGGATTCACAGGCTGGAAGCAGAGCTCCGTGATAGGGAAGAACGCGCCAGGGACCCTCTACAGCTCCAGTTTGAGCAGCTGCAGGCTGAGAGGCTGGAGCAGAAAAAACACTCTGAGAAGCAAAGGGAGGAATCATTAAAGCTGCAGAAAAAGATCAGCAGCAGCTTGGAGGTAGGTTGAAAAAATCCACAGGTACAGGTTGTGTCAAAGTTATTTCTGTAGTTGCTTAACAAAATATGATTTTCAGTGAATACGTTATGGAGTCAGTATTGTGTTTTCTCCTCTTCTGTCAGCTCCTGTCGAACATAAAGGAGAAGCTGTACTGGAGTCAGATGGAGGTCCAGGCCAAGCGAGAGCAGCTGGCTGAGGTGGAGGCCATGGTGGCCAGAAAGAGGGACCTCCTGACCAGGACCAAGCAGGCCCGCAGCGGTCTGCAGAGGGACAACCTGAGGCTTAAGGAGCGTCGTGGACTGCTGGGGAACAGGGTTCTGCTGCGGGACTTTGAGGACACTGTGGACGCCTCCGACCACCTGGCAGAAAAACTGGAGAACCTGAAATGCCGGCAAGCAGAGATGGTTTTCAGCTGTGGCAGGCGGAAGAACAAGCTGGAAACAATTTAATGAAGCAATGAACAAATGACTGAATAACCATCTTAAGATGTGATCAGTCTACACAATATCAGCCCCCAAAAATGGCTCAATTCAACAAATGTGGGCCAACAAGAATGAGAAGACAAGCTCTGTGGCTCTGTGACGCTGTGAAAGCCATAGTCAGGATCAAAAACCATGGTCAGGGTTCCACTTGTCTTCTGACATGCCTCTCAACCAAATCATGCCAGGACCATGATCACCTAATCTTACCTTACAAAACAATCAGGACATTTATGTCATGTACTCTGATCATGGCATTATTGTATTACATATATGATGTTGAAATCATTCTTAAAAACCTATAAAATCATGATTTGTGATTCACTGACATTACAGCAAACGTGGATAAAGCCTTAATATAAAAATCTGTGTGAATATTTCATCTCTTTGTGCTTTGTTTAGTGTCCAGCAGTGGATATGCAGCATTTAGGGTGTTTATTGCATTCAACAACACAATGGTTAACAGAGAGTTAGATTAAAGGAATGGTTTGACATTTTTGGATATATGTTTATTCCCCTTCTTGCTAAGAGTTAGATGAGATGATCTATACCATTCTCATGTGATGTGGACTGTTGTTGTCCTCATGGTGTTGTTGTATGCAGCACTATGCTATAGAAAAATATACTAGTAGGAATATTTTTAGTTTTGAGAGCCAGGCTAGCTGTTACCCCTGCTTCCAGTCTTTATGCTAAGCTAAGCTAATTGTCATCTGGATCAGGCTCCGTATTTAATACATTGATTTGATAATGATATCAATCTTAAGCCCAAAAAGAAAACAAATAAGCGTATTTCCCAAAGTGAACTATTCTTTTCATTTTACTTTGAGGTGATTGGAGCTGGCAACACTTTTGGTACCGAGCACAAATTCAAATCAGTACTAATAAAGATGAAAAGACTGCTGGACAGAGTTAAATCACTTTTGTCTAACCATGAGATCCACTGAGAAAAAACTCTGCTTCACCATCTCAGGCATAAAATGTTCTCACTTTCAGTCAGTAGATGGCACCACTGTACAACAGTGAATATGCAGACACCTGCAAGGAAAAAGTATTTGGAGACATGCATAATTATTGTTATAGAGTATAGAGATTGTATAGAGAGCTTAAATACAACCATCTCATGTCCTTGGAACTGGATGACACTGGGCTTGTGGTGCTCAAAACACCAAAAAAATACATTTGAAAAACTCAACAGCAATGTCTCTTTCAAGAAATCATGACGTGGTTACTCAAGATAATTTACAGACCTTGTTGTGAGCAATTTCCTGTAAGAACTATTTTATCTCTACCAAACTACACCCACCAACTGTCTCACCGTGCAGAAGGAAGTGTGCATCTACTCATGGTTGGCGGGTGTACTTGGCTGGTATCTCCAAAACTTGGCAACTCACACCAAAACGATCTAAATGGAAAATTAACATTACAGGTGAGAAGGAAAATAGGTAATTTTGATTTTGGGGTGAACTGTCTCTTTAAGCCACTGCAACAGACCATTTTCAGTGTCATGAGAGACTTGTGAATGAGGAAAAAGACTCAGTTTTACATCGTGTCAGTGTGTTTCAATGGATTTAATGGTGGTAGAAAAGATCAATATATCAAATTATGTGTACAGTAAAAAGATACATTGTATATTCAGCATTTTATTAAAATGTATGTACTGGCTTAATACAGTTAAATGGGGTCTTTCTTACTCAAGCTGAAACTGTTTTTGTATTAAGAGGAATAGAGGTTACTGTAAGTTATAGACAACATGTGATGGTACATGGCCCTATATTCACTAGTTGTTGAGATATTTCAGACTGGACCAAAGTGACTGACAGACAGGCAGACAGACATGACCATTCCTAGAGTCACGTTGCTAGCATGGCTAAACTTGACTTGTAGTTTTAATTTCAGAATGGTGTGGCAGTATAAAAAACATTGTTTTAAATAAAAACAAAAATGTATCCTTACAACTTAACGAGATGGATGACCAGGTGGAAGAAGAAGGTGGACACTTGGGGAGACTGAAGTTACTGTTATTATTCTCAACGTGAGCTGGTCAAAAAGGTGCAAGTGAAGTGTGAACAGGGAGAATTAGTATGTAACTACAGCTCTATGAATTCTGGATGAACAACAGATGTATATCTACTCATTAACACGGCAGAAAACAGCTACAACATGTTGTAAAATGTTGTCAAATACCTTTTTTTCTCTTCTTTTTAATAAAATAGCTATTGAGAATCAAAATACAAAAAAAATCCTGACATTATTTTTGATCTCAAAAGGGGATGACAAAACATATGATATCAGTTGAACTATAATTTATCATCTTGATGAGCAAAAGGGAAACTCAACCCTGCTTCCCTTCTCGAGAATCTCTTATTACATTTTCTCATTAATTTCATTATTTATTGTCATCATTTATAGATAGGGAATGTCCAACAGAACACAAACATAGCATCACATGACGGTAAAACTCACTTCTTATATATTCAGGTTCAATCAATACAGTTTTCTCTCTCAGGTAATTAACATGGCCAGAGGAAACTCCTGCTGAAGCATGTTGAATGTAGACTCCATTCACTGGATGTGAGGATCCTCGTTCTCCCCTCTCACCATGGGGACGGTTATGTAGAATGAATCGAACCTCAGTGTCAAGTTTAGACTGATGGCTGGGGGTTGGTTGAGTAAATACAGTCTTGTCGACAAGTCAATTCACAGGAAAAGATTATTAATGTTACATTTAGAAAACATCCGCCAAGGGAACTGCTCACATTTAATAAGCTACAGAAAAATTATGTGTTAGCAAATATATAAAATAACACACTTACTTCCCTTGATATTTATTTTTAAAGATCAGTTAAACTGTAGAAAAATGCATTTTATAACTTAACCTCTAGTGGTGTAAAATCATACAGATAGTTTTGGTTTTATCTGACCAGATGACCAACCTCTGATATTTCTGCCTCCACCATGCACAATAAAAAAAAAAAAAAATCAACAGTAATGTGTCTTTCTCGAAACGGTGTCCTGAGTGCTTAGGATTATCCACAATATAGTCTGCTGACAGATTTCAATGGAGCAACTTTCTATCAAAAAAGGAATCCCAATAAAAATAATTGATAATGTGTTTTGTGGAGACATTGATTCTGGGAAGACGTGTGTTTTCATTTTTCATTAATGTGAATACTGTATTGCGGCAAAGGCAGAAAGTCATACACCGTCATCTTAAAATGACACTCCAGCGGTTTAGTGCTGCACTTCCATTAAGATGTGGAACTCACAAGAGACAAATTAAAAACAGAGTGGTCAAAACTGAACCATTAACTGTCCCGATAAATCATGTCAGTGAGTGAGTGAGAATCCTGGAACTGGCTCACCTAAATGTAATGCAGCCATCATTAATGTTATTAACTCCACCTGTGGTTTTCCTGCTTTGACAGTCAAAATGTCTGCTGTGAAAAGGGTCTAGAACGCTCTTCCAGATACACAGAAAACAATACAACTGTTTTTACAAACTGAGTAGCGTTCCCCAAGACAAATAAACTGAATTTGATGTGTAAAATCAGTGGAATAACTCTTTAAAACCAGGGCAAATTAAACCAAAACTGTATGTAAGAGAGAAAATATATTGTTAAATCATTTGAGTGAGCCAACCCTTTAATATTAGTATGGCTCAGAATGAATATAATGTTCTATAAGCTGAACAAAGGGGGGGGGGGTGTCTGTTTCTGTGTGTGTGGTCAAAATGATCTCCGTGGGGAGGGGGGATTTCCAGCTTCTCTTGCATTGCCATCAACTGCAGCTGGTGTGAGTCTGAACAGAAACCTTCCTCATCTTTCAGGCTGACACTGTGAGAAATAAAAATCATTATTTAGTTCTCTAATGATAATAAACAGACAAATTTGAGAGTCTGTCATAATGAATCACTAATATGTTTCTGGTTGAAAAGTACGAACTGGGAACAAAATTCACATCTCTATCTGTTGCATCAAATCTATTGCTCACTTCCATCCACAAGATATAAGTACTTGTCTTTCTCAATTTCTGCCACATTATCCTGAGTAAATGTGGGTAACTCTGTGGTTGGGTCCAGTGGAGCAGGAGAAGTGACCAAAGGTTCTTCATTGCTACCTGCCACAGTTGTAGGTTCAGACCTGTGGCTGGGGGGTGGGGGGCTGGTGGGGTCAGTTGAGCAATATATTTTTATCAAGTCATTTTTATCAGTTAGCAATACAGTTCATGCAATACAATTCACCTTCAACTTACAGGATAGGTTCAAAATCTTTCAAGTCTGTCTTAAAACCAAATTAACATCGAAACAGTTTTTTCTTGCCATAATCATTCCTCCTGTTCTCACTGATTATTAGAAGATCCCTTCGTAATGTACTTGCAATGTAAGTGATGGGGGACAAAATACACAGTCCTCCTGTGCAAAAATGTATTTAAAAGTTTATCTGAAGTAAAGTGTTTTCCTATTGAGCTGCAGAAGAAGGATTATAACAAAAACAGGGAATTTGGCACTAAAAAGACAGTAAATTCGGACTTATGCACAGTAGTGCTTTGAGCTAAATGCTAACATCAGCATGCAAACATGCTCACAATGACAATGTTGACGAACTCATGCTAGTAGGTACCATGTTTATCATGTTCACCATCTTAGTTGTGTGTGTTATGTGTTAGCATTAGTACTTAACAAAAAATACAGCTGAGGCTGATGGGAATGTTGACATCGCCATCCCTAAGCCACACCACTAGCATGGCTATACGTAAATTAAAGTCATAATTGGTGTTTACTTTAGATTTTTCTATCTTGGCAGACTGGCACAAACATCTCATTCACTCACTCTCTCACAATCTTACATACACACACAAATAGTACTTACATGAATGCAGCGGAGCATGTTTTACTGGACGGCCAGATTGTTGTGCTTAACACTGGGGAGGTCTCAGTTGGCAGTTTCATGTTGTTCTCTTTGCAGCGACATCCTGTGTGGTCGACTTCACTGGTAACACAGTGCCACTTGTGACAATTGGCAGGAGGTCAGGTTGAGTTGACTGTTCAGGCAGTTGGGTTGATTCCCAGTATGTTGGGTTTGGCTGTGTGGTTGGCTGTTTAAGCTCTTGGGTTGATTCCCTGTTTGCTTGCGTGGACTGTTTCGGTAGCTGGGTTGCATGTTTGGTTGGATGAGCTGACTTTGTGGGCAGCTGGGTTGATGGTTTTAGTTGCTGGGTTGGCTCTTTGGGTAATTTGGGTGCCTTCTTAATTGGTTGGGGGGGCTGTTTGGGTAGCTGGGTTGCATGTTTGGTTGGGTGAGCTGACTTTATGGGTAGCTGGGTTGACGGTTTCAGTTGCTAGGTTGGCTCTTTGGGCAGTTTGGGCGCCTGCTTAGTTGGTTGGGGGGGCTGTTCAGTTGCCTGGGCATGTTTGGTCGGGCAAGCTGACTTTGTTGGCAGTTGGGTCACTGGTTTGGAGCTGGTGAACTGAGAGTTGTCAGACATCTCCAGGCAAAACTCTCCAAAACGCACAGAATTTTCAGGTTCAGTTATTGTTTGTGTCTCCCACTCTTCATCTGGTGAGGAAAAGGAAAAGAAAAATGTGACAGGAATTGTGAAAGAAAAAAAGGAGTGGAGTCTTATCTCTCTTAGATAATGCAAATGTTTTCTGGTTGGTTTTTAGGCCCCTTAGCTGTCATGAGCCCAGCAGTTAGAGCAATGTAATGTATTTGTGTACGATAAACTATTTTCAAGGGCATGGTGTCAGTACATGGATTACCTAGAAATAATAATTTATTAACTATTTAATTAATGTTTTATTGAAAATAAAAATACATATTAATCTTCTATCAATAAATATTGATGTCACAATTTTGCAAGTTTGCATGTTTTTTTTACAAGTTTGCATGCCAAGAGCCCTTACATGATGAAACAGTCTTATTATCTGGGATCTATATTGAAGTTCTTAATTCTGTTTTGTACTCCTATAATGAATAGTTATAAAATTGCTGGTTATTTTTATGGGGATGATAATGTAATAAATAGCATCGAACTGCAAAGTCTAGAAAGAGATCAACCACTGGACTCACTCTCTTCAGTTGGTTGGAGCAAGAGAGTCATCAAAAGCAGTTTTCCGAGGATGCAAAGGCCTGTCATGGATTGGATCATATGTACGACAAGCTCTCAGTCAGTACAGTGTCTGTGCAGTATTTAACTTTACGTGAGACCCATAAACTAATCCAATCATTCAGCAACAAGGCAGGAAGGAAGTTCTCTAGCTGAAGATTTTACCTTGTGTTGCAATTCCAAGTGGGTGGCTTCTCACCCACATAGTTGGTCTGTAATGGTTATAAGTTGGCAATAAGTTGTTCTGAGCTGCTGTTACTTTATGTGCTCTACACCCTGATAAACAATTTGAGTTCTGTATTGATGTGTCTGATGAGTTTATTGGGGCACTTTGATGCAGGCTGACAACAGTGGCATAGACTATCCTGTAGCATGATCAAAACCCAGAAAATCTACTAAACTATTGAGAAAGAGGCTTAGAATTTGGATCTGTCTTTAGAGCATTTTTAAAAGTATATCTCCACTGGTTCCAGCAAGGAAGTAGAATCACATAGAGCTCAGCCCAAATTCAGCTTTATCCATTTTAGATATGCAACATGTAAAAGGAAAAATATTTTAGCAGACATTATCAAGACTATCATTTAGATTGTTAAGTTGGCACATATTACACATACACAAGTCTACATACAGTGCATTCAGAGAGTATTTAGACCCCTTCACTTTTTTCACATTTTATTATGTTGCAGCCTTATGCTAAAAATTCATTTTGGCTGTCCACTGATGGTCCCCATCCAACCTGACAGAGCTTGAGAGGATCTGCAGAGAAGAATTGCAGAAAATCCCCAAATCTAGGTGAGCAAAGCTTATGTCAATCCCAAGGAACTCAAGGCTGTAATCGCTGCCGAAGGTGCCTCAACAAAGTACTAAGTAATGGGTATGAATACTTACATCAATGCGATATTTCAGATCTTCCTTTTTAATAAATTTGCAAAAATTTTTAAAATCCCGTTTTCTCTTTTTCATCATGGGGTATTAAGTGTAGATTGATGAGGGGGAAAAATAATTTAAACAATTTTAGCATAAGGCTGCAACATAACAAAATGTGAAAAAAGTGAAGGAGTCTGAATACTTTTTGAATGCACTGTATATGCATATACAACTTCAAATCAAATCCATTCATCAAATACTCTACATTATATAGCGATTACTATAATCATTTCATGGTTCTCCCAGGACTTTTTTGTAGTTTAAGAAAATGTCAGAAATGAAATATACACCTTACACATTGTTTATAAACGTTTAGGTATTTTAATTATGTTGAAAAGCATTTGTCATATGTGCAGTCCAGATATTTTGATTAGAAATTAGAATTTTAGTTCAATGTGAACCAATCTTTTTCACTTGGGAATCAATTAACTTGATAACTTGCTGTACCCACACCAACTTTGGATCAACACAGAACTTGTGCTTGATTGTGAATAGTCTGTAGAGAGAAAATTAAGATGAGCATCTCTGTTAATAACATAGTTCTAATCAAATGTTGATATTTTTTAAATCTCAGAGTCATGTATTTATTGTTGGTCCTGTTGAAAAACAATGTTTTAAGAAAATAATTTAGTATGTTAAGTCATGAAAGTGCAGCTAATATCTAGCATTATGTTCTTGCTTAAAGTAGAACTTTTACTTACATAATGGCATCAATGGGGCCATTTTAAAAGGTAAGTGAAGTATAGGTAGGTGAAGTATAACCCATACAGACACTGTAATAACATTTGGTGTTAAAAAGAAAAGAGAGACCAAGATAGTTTGATCAACTTAATATCATCAACAGTTGCTGTCATTTTAAGTAAATGTCACTGAAAGTACAACATAACGCAAAAATTCTAATGTGAGCACTCCTACTGGGATTTAAGAAAGAATACGGCAGCATTATGATGATTATCTAAAGGAATCAGTGCTTTCAAATATAAAACTACAGCCCATGTAAATTCTTGAAGGCAAACACATTAAATGTCAATTACTGAAAAAATGGCAAGTAAGAATAGAATCAAAAATAGGTTTTATATGATAAAAATCTTAAGGATTGTTCCTTTAAAGATCCCCTCCAGATATCTATTAGGACATTTAAAAATACTTTGCTTGGAACAATAATGTTTGTCTGATATGGAATTTCCACCCCCAAAAAGAATATTTACCACATTAAAATCCATAAAATGATATCTACTCCTTCTCCCTCATGAAAAATGTGAATATATGAATATTGAAATTGTTCATTTCAAAAGTTGAACTGCTGTACACAAGATGTCTCCTACTTCACTGTTAAGTCCATTCTCAGTGTTTAATTTGCAGTGTAATTCTAGAGTTGCACTTTGATTGATGTGCATAAACTGTGTCTGTACATACTATATGAAATTATATGGTGTGAAATTGGGACACGGTTATTATTTTTTATGCATTTTTGCCTTCTATTGATGGTATGTAGTTGAGAAACTAACAGGAAACACGAGGAGGGAGATAAATTGTTGGATTTGAACCAGGGACATTGTGGTTTAGATGGTACAGTACACTCCTTTGCCCCTGGGCCACCATGACATCCTTGACTTTTTATTTGATCTTGAAGACATTTCACAATCCATCAATCCAGTTGTAGTAGATGAATGTGATCATCATGGATGATTGATAAACGATCTAAGACTAAATGACAAACCCAGTTTCCTGTAACCACTTCTTCATGTCCCATGAGCTGGATGGTTGAGAATCATCACAGACATGAGGAATTTTTAACAGGTCTAGTTAATCCTTCACCATGTTGTCATCAAGTCAATGAAAACCAGCTTTGATTAATGAGTTGCAGACCGACTTTCCTGAGTGTTTTTGCTTATAGTATTGACGGATGTTTTATGTTGTCAGTTATTGACTCAAGTTGATGCCAAATGGATAAGAGAGTAGAGATTATTGGAATAAAGTTAAGCCTGCTTTGTTTCATTAGTATCCAGTAAAAACGTCATCTTGGGGGAACGGTGCAACTATTTCCCCTGAAAATCAACCATAGGATCACCAAATCAGGACAGAACTGATGTAAAACAGCTTTGTTGGATGTTTTCCTAACTATTAGAGACCCAATAAGCCTTTGGTTTGTGTTGTTTTTTTATTTGATATAGAAAGACACAAAGTACAATTAGAGTGATAATACAAAAATATGAAAATCTATTGTACAAGTGGTTGTCACATACACATCACACACACACCTTCATGCACACATACACACTGCAAATATCTATATAATCGATACTGGCAATAACATGGAAGATATGGTATGTCTGTGTTATAGTGAACTGTGTACTTGATTTACACTCTGTCAGCAACAAGAAATGCCTAATCTACTAAAACGTAATCTGATCTATCTGGTTAAAGGTGACAAATGATAGCTGACAGGCAGGTGAAACAGCTGCTCTCCTCTCTTGCGTCCTTCTCTTCTTTTAACAGTCTACAAAGATGAAAGTTTTATGATGAAGAATTTACACAGTCCCTCAGTATTTTTGCAGGACATTAAAGCGCATCATTGTGTAAGCATGTTGTGTAACTTCTTACCTAATTCTGCATTCTCCGATTCAGAACCTCAACCAGATCTTTGACCCATTGCTCTTCTGGATTGGCACAGAGGATCTGCCGTTTTTTATGCGTGGGCCTCTTCTTCATCAGAATCCTACACATATCAGGATTATTATGTAACATATGTTATTATACTTATTGCACAAGATTCAGAAGTCAAAGACACCAGTGTGCACATTTTAAAGTTCTGCTCTAAGGTTGAATCAATCACTTCCTCAATAAGCAGGTTTTCTTTTTCCATTAGTCTTTGCCAAATCATTATAGTGGGACTTTCAACAATGTAGCTGCTTCATGGAGGGAAATGCTCAGTAAGGGCCAAAAGAGAAGGACATGACATTTGTCACTCACAAAACAGCTCTGATGTTGCAATCACCATCTGGTTCCTGTATCATGTAACTCTCTATTTTTTTTTTTGTATTTGCTTTCATCCCGTGGATAAAGCCAAGGCAGCAGGTGCCATAGTAGCCTGCAGAGAAAGATAGAGTTGAGTTAGAAGAGGATAAACTGCCCCATATGACAATGTCTCTCTTCTGGAGAAATTGAGCAATCACTCTGTACAGTATGGAGAGAAAAAAAGGTCTGTTCACTGGTACCTGGTTATTTCTAAACACTTTTGTATGAACATGTTAATAATAAAAATGTCACCACAGGCCCTGTAAATCACTATTAATTCAGTAACATACTGTATCATGAAATTATCATTTTTTTCAGAGAAAACCACAAAGCACAAGAGTGATTTTAGGATTTGAAAAGATGCAGGACTTACTGGATATCTGAACTGATGAACTGATGAGCTGATGAACTGAAGACCTCTCTATTAAGAAATGACAAAATTGAAAGATATAGTCTCTCTCTCTCTCTCTCTCTCTCTCTCTCGCGCGCTCACACACACATACACACACACACACACACACACACATACACACACACACACACGCACACGCACACGCACACGCACGAGCACACACACACACATACACACACACACACACACAGACCTCTGAACTGCTGCCCTTATCTCTGATTTGTTCAGTGCTTAGTAATAGATGATGAATATCTGAAAAATGTTGAGGATTAAACCATGAAAGACTCCCTCCACATATGTATTAAGACATAGAAAAATACTCTGCATAAAATGCCAACTCCTTCTTCTCCCTCATTCTCCCTCCCTCATTGTAGAAATATTGTTCATTTCAAAAGTTGAACTGCTGGACACAAGATGCCTCCTACTTCATTATTAAGTCCATTCTCAGTGTTTGTGCACTGGAGGCTTCAGGTTTCCACATCACACTTGTGTAAGTTACATACTGGACCACTATTGGCTCTAAACTAGTTGTTATGTCACCAATCATGCTCATAGGCCCATCCCCTAAAATCAGATTTTCAGTGAGCACAGAGAAAGTTTCCACTTTCAGCAGGTGAACATGAAAACAGATGTCAAGTGTCAAACTCTGCACGTACATACATCATTCTGCACAGTGAAGCTCAAACATCCAAGTGAATTAACAATAAACGAAACATATATTTGAGTGGAGGGGGACTTCAAGTAGATGACAAGCAGAATTTAGTTTCAAACTTTGGGATGGAGAAAGAAAACCCATGTCGAGCACACCTTCTGATCCCTGGTTCTGATTGGTGGTTGTCAATTCGATGGCAGAGGTAACCTCTGACGATGTCTGTCCAAGCAGAGGAGGACTAGATGGAGTCATCTCATCCGAGTCTCTACTAAATTTAAGTAGAAAATATATGTAAGTAGCCTAAAAGATCAGGCAGTGCTGAGGTAAAATGTGACCTCAGCACTCTGTACATTACTCCATAATTCAGTCAGTCACTTCCTACACAAACCTTAGAGATAAGACCTTAAGACCCTAAGATAAAACATTTTTCTGTTATTTTCAGGCAGTTTGTATCTTCAAAGGAATTTTTGTGATCCCACAGATCTCTACTTCTGGCCCCAGAATGAAAAATTGTTTTCCTGAGGGTTAACTCACTATTTCCACAGGTTGCCCCTCTCCACTCTGCTCTTCTTCTTCTGGGATGTACATTAAAGTTGTTAAGTTCAGATTTAATTGTTACAGTAGATACTTGTGTATAGCTGAATAATATTTAGGTACAAATATAACACTTGGACTTTTCCCTTAAGGCTAGCAACTCATGGACTACAAAGTTATGTTTGTGTTATTATTTTATTGTGCATTGTGCCTCAAACTATGCATTGTTTCTACTGTTCAAAGATCCAGAACTTATGAAACAAGAGGAGCGATGGCAGAAAAGCAGATTTCTACATCAATGCAAACTTCCATGTTGGGAAACTTCATGCTAATCCAATACAGAAAAGAGAAAATGTGATAACAAACAAATAATATGCTACTGCATCTGGTGAAATTACTAATGCTACTGACATTACCACATGTAGTGTACTGCTGCCACTATTTCTAAGCATATTGCTAAGCATAAACCGGTGCAAATGCTGCTGCTGCTTTACCATTACTGTACTAATACATGTTAGTAGCATTTTCACCACCACTATTTCTACTACAGTTCTGATGATAAAAAATACAGCTATTAATACAAAGCACAAACAATAAACATTAACTTACATTATCTTGGGTTCACATCCTGGTGCAGGAGGTCTGAGGTCTATATCTGACAACTGTGACAAATCTTTTTTTTGTGTATGTGTATCATTACACTGACGGCTTTGTTGACTTTCAGTCTTATTTTGGTCCTCTTGGTGTTGGTTGCTCCCCTCGCTGGCTGTGGGAAACACATCTGGATGTAAGCAACGTAACTGGCAACGTAAGGGATAATACCCAACACTTCAGGAATGTCAGGTAGTTCTTGCCTCTATGTCATGCATTACAATGATGGAACGTACAAACCTGGATGTTATTATCCTGCTTATTAGCATGGCCACTGGTCTCATGTCAGCAAATTTAAAATATCAGTCATTCATTTACTCAAAAAGCCCAACTAATTTTGATGTCGCTTTTCTCACTCACTGTTGTTGCCCATACCTACACCTAAATACTTGCACAGTAATTGCCATTAAACACCTGTGTCACACGTGTTCAGTTACAACAAGTTATTACACACCTGTCAGTCAATCTGAATGAAGAAGTCTCTGTGGCCATGGTACAACATACTCGAAACAACAATGCTGGACAGCTGACACCATTAGCTTACAGACATTATAGAATAATAATGTTGGTTAAAATTTACATTATATCCTAGCAGAGGCATTGTGCCCATTAAACTTAACATGTGTTCCCTCAGATATTTGAGATTGGATTTAGAAATGTTAAATTCTACATTCACAAGCATTTTTAATTAGCTTTAATAATATAATATATAAACAAAAGTCACTTTTCTGTATATTTTATTTGTATTTATCTCTGCCTGCTACCCACAATCCCCTCTCTCTGTTAAGGCTCCTCAGTTCTTTCCAGATAGAACACGTAATATCAGTGAAGCTCGTAGAGCAGCTCAGCCGCGGCTGTGGAAGTTGTGTAGAATTTATTCAAATTGTGGTTGTGCCAACTGCAGTGTGAATAACCAGTTGAAGCTCATGCTATAAATACTGTTAAATAAATGACTTGAATGAATTTGTTATTTGTTCCCCTGTTTAAAGTGACTTTAGCATCAGTGGTTTCAACTATAACTCACGAGTCAATAGCATTAGTGTTGGCTTGTTGTCCTTTGCTATTAGCTCAATTATTGTTTTTGCCAAAGTAAATTTGGAACATTGAAATGCCTCGTACAAAACAGGATGGACAAGGAGATGTTATATAATCAGTGGTGCTGGCTAGCTTCCCAGCTCTGACCAGCTAACATTAGCCCTGAGTTTAAAGCGTCCTCACTAACATTTCTTGTTCAATATTGCTGTTAATTGCAATATAGCGTCAATAAGTGTAATTAGTTATAGATAATTATTGGTAATAACTTGGTTTGGTGTGAACAAACATATGCATTGTGAAACTGTGCCTCCTCAAAAGAATTGACTGCACAAAGCCTCTGGTATGAAATATGTAATATGTGTATGCAGAGTTTCAATGATCAGAACAGTCAGTCTGGCTCTGAATTTAAAAGCCTTCAAGCTTCAGCTAGACACCCTGTGTACACCACTGGCTTTCTTTCTTTTTTATGAGTGACAACAGAACTAAGTATAGCAATGCATGAATTTAATGAAAACATTGTTGTTTACAACAGGAAAGAAAAATTATGACATTTTTTAAAAATACCAAAAATATATACACATGGCATGAAATTGTAACTGTATCAAATGCGAATATACTGTATGTACTCAGTATATGCCTTATAATAAGGATGTGACAGTTGAAGCAACAGAGACGGACTTACCTTCAGATGTCGTGTTGATGATTTTATTAGAGGTGATGTTGACTGAATGTAGATTTGATGTCCAGTTCATATCAGATTGAGGCTGAATACAAAACTCTCCAAATAGCATCTCCTCATCAGTGTTTTCAGTGTTTCTTCTCTGTACAAACACTGTCAGACAAACACATAACACAAATTACCAAAATTCAAATATCACAGTACAATTCAGTAACTTTTACTACTAATCATAATTTGTTCCACATTGGTAATTTGAAGGCAACACAATGCAATGTACACAACAAATCTGATAATCACTATAACAATTTGTGATATACTTTATTTGCATTATCAATGTGTATGTTTAAAACTAGGTAAAGAGGAACAGATTTCCAGTGGCAAAAGCTTCTCTTACCTGAGAAGGGATATGGCTGTAAAAAGAAGGCAATCCATACAATGTTCAGGAGCACCATGATGATCTGGGCAGTCCACTGCATGTTTCTGTCTGCTGATGTAATGTACCTTCACTCTGTTAATGCTGCCACACAGTATCTGTGTGGGATACATTTACAGGCATATACATATACGTGTTTGTTGCAGGGTTGTTTTTAACCACAAAACCAACAGTACATCCGGTGTAGAATGTGTGATTAACCTTGGCACGCAGGTGTCACACACTACTATATATATCAAATACAGACTGGACTGAAGTATTAGATATATGTTTTGAGTTACATTTCCTCTACATTTTTTCTTTTTTCTTTTTCTTTATCAGTTTTTATTAAAATGATAACATTATATGTGCTTATTACATTATCCACTAAACACTAAAACTAAAACTAAAACAGCATGCATTTGTGAAGGCTGATTAATATATAATTTCAGATGGAAGACACTTAAAGCTGTTGATAAAATATTTCAATATTTTAATAGTTTTAATGCAAAAATCTAAAACTATTACCATTATTAATCTAAACTATCCCCGTGGCCATGAACACCTATGTCCCTGTTTTCAATTCTCACCGGAGACCTCTGTTGCATCCCCCTTTCAGCCAGTCATTAACTGTCATCTCACCACTATTTCTATCTAATAAAGACATAAAATACCCTAAAAAATATTTTATTCAAATTATTTCTAGAATGTACATAACAGAATAGAAATAAAAAGTAAATTTGCACCAATATGGAATTTCAGGGCCATTAACAATAACAAATAATAATCTAATTGTTGTTACTGATACTGATGCAATAAATGCTAATATTATCATTACAAATGCAAAAATGTGACAATTGACAATAAATATATACTTTGGCACAGGGCATCTGTGACCTTCCAAATGCACCTTTGGTAATTTGGTGGCCAAGCACCAGGGTGAGATCAGAAAGAATACATCATGATACATTATAGGTGGGTGTGTTGGAGGCTGCCGTATATAAAATGAAAGTAGAATTTAAATGTGGTCTGGTGTTGTGGATGTCATATTTCTTCGAAAATGTTGAGCACACTAATTCACCAATATGTGGTCTTACTTCACTTACTTTAAGACGGTCTTCAGGAACTTTTGAATGATAGGTAACACGACTAGTGGCTTCTGAGCATGCTGGTAGAAATTGACAAAGAGGTTGTAGGGACCTCAGGGGAATTCAGTCCCAGTGCAGGAGGAGGACTAGCTGTAGTGGTCTCATCCAAGTCCCTATCAGTCAAAATTCATGACAATACTGTTTAGTTACAGCAGGTTGAAAAACAGCATTTTAAAACATATTGTAATTGTATAGACATGTGGACCCACAAAACGAAAGTCTTTGTCTAATGTGGAGAACAAGTGAGCTTGACAATTAAGCCCACCTCCACTGGCTGGTCTGCAAGTAATTCAAAATGTTTGGGAACTGCTGGTTCTACTTAACTAAGGCCCTGGTTGATTTGGAGACATCTGGTGAGTGTTGGTGGAAACAACAAGTAGGTCCCAATAATTCAGGTCCCAGAGTTCTGTTCAAAATCAAACATCAGTGCAGATAACACTGCTTTGAGCTGCCACTCTGTCAGAAATTCAACAAACGAACATCGACTGTTGTATCTGTTTACAGCGCAGCCAAACAAACTGATTTTTTACAGGATTCATCACATCACATTGTTTTAACTAAGAAGACTAAAGATGACAGTCAACAATTTAGGAGCTCTGGCAGCCAACCAGTGAAAACTACTATACAGAGAATCCAAGTACTCACTCAAATGCTGGCCATAAGTAGTATCAAAAATGGGGTTTGATATAATGTAAATCTTAGGATTATAAGTGCTTGTCAGTTCTTAAAGACTTCCCTCTGCTGACTGCATTTGCTGATTGACAGGCTACCTGAATGTTCTGTCCAATAACCGCTGGTGGGAGCGCTGGTGCCGTCTCAAAGACAACCAGCTGCTCCTCCATAAGGATCGTGATGACCTGAAGAGCCACATCGCCTCGCTGCCCCTGCGAGGCTGCGAGGTCAGCCCCGGCCTCGACCACAAACACCCCTTCGCCTTCCGCCTGCTTCGCAACGGCCAGGAGGTGGCTGTACTGGAGGTACCTTATACATGCAAACTCTGCATTACATCCTGCATATGAGGAGATGTGTATTCCTGTGTTTCAGTCTCAACAGTCAAACATTAAAGTTATAACCTTGAAGATTTCATTTCAATAAACGTCTGTTAAGTCACCATCTATCGTCGAATAAGGTAACACAATGGTGATTGAGCCTATGGCCCACTGATTTGCATGGCCCTTGCGTTTGAATTATGATTATTACAAACCAGGTGTCAGTGGCAACTTTCCCGCCATACATTCAAATCAGCAGAGCTGATGCAACTGGTTCTTCATTCGCTTGTGTGTGAAGCGGCTTATCTTTTAAAAGCTTTTTCTTATTGGCTTTTTACTCACAAAGCATTTATTGCACAGACAGTAAGTGTCTCCCCTGTCACACACACAGAAGGCTCAGACTCTCACACTGAGCTGAAATGAAACAAGTGCACATAAATTAGGTAAATAACAAATAAACAGTCCCTGCTGCATTTTGCTGTCATTTATGGTCGCGCTATATCCTCTCTTCTCTATTCCATTCCACTCATGTTTCATTGAGGGGTCCTTGTGTGTGTGTGTGCTGCACACACAGCAGAGCAGAGGACAAGGAACCAGGTGAAGTACTCGAGTTGACAACAACTACACTCGTTACATTACTGTAAGTGCAATAAAAGTTTCGCAAGTAAAAAGCCAATAAGAGTAATTTATTAATGTTGTTTGCGCAAAAGAACAACAACCTGCAATCATCGTAGGTCCTTTAATATCATGCAAACTGGTTCTGTAACTGTCTTTTTCTTCTTCCAGGCCTCCTCCTCTGAGGCAAGGGGTCGCTGGTTGGGGGTTTTGTTGGCTGAGACTGGCTCCACCACTGATCCAGCCACCTTGCACTATGACTACATTGACGTCGAGACCACTGCCAACGTCATCCAGCTGGCCAAGCAGTCCTTCTGGTGAGAGACACACAATCACAGAAACACAAAGTCAAAGAACTGCCATTTGTTTCTAATTGAGTCGTCACTTTTCTCCCCACTTTTTCCTGCTTTTCTTCAGTAATTCAGTATTTTCTAGCTTAGTTTTACTATTTTATTTTACTTTATTTTACTACTACGTTTATTCATGAAGAAATCTTAGAACATTGTAACAAGAAAGACATAAAGTGATATGGTGCTGATGATAGCAATATATTGTGAATGCAAATTTTATAAGTTCATAATTTCACTGGATATAAGTATGTAGATTTATACCTCTGTAGCTTCAGCTGTTTTTCAAAGAAAGAAAGAAAGACAGAGAAAGGAAGTGTTTTTGCTTCCCATCATCTTTTTAAAACAAAAATACTGCCAAATTTCAGATGTTGCCTTTATTTTAACTTTATCTCCTCCATGTACAGTGTATTTTGTGGACTAATGTGTATATTTGAGGTGTTGTGCCTCAAGTGCAGAGCAGAGGCGTCACCCTGGGCCCCACCTGGCTCCTACAACCTCCAGGTCAGAACACTGAGCTGTACTATGCTGTCTTTTACTGTCCTGGTGCTTCATTACTCCTATAGCAGTTTACTTGAAATTGCAAACACCTACCTACATGCCACCATTAGCTGTCTAATTTTTTATGTGTGTGTGTGTGTGTGTGTGTGTGTGTGCGTGTGTGTGTGGTCACTGGCTATGCGACAGACCCAGGAGTCTTCTCCCTCCTTCAGCTGTGACACCAGTCCTGCTCCCTGCTGGTCAACAGTGCCTCACTGCTCTGACGGCAGCAGGGCGGCCAGAAGGCCTCACCAGTCCAGGGACACAGGAAGACCAAGGTCAGAGCTCACAATGCAGACTGGGACTAAAGTGATGTATAATGGTTTGCAATATACAGGGACAGTTTTGGCAGTCCTGTTTCAACATGAGTCCCCTCATGCACAAAGTTCATGAGGACATTTTTTTTTTTCATGAGGACGAATTAACACATCGTCTTATCACCCAACATCAGTGTTGGATCTCACTAATGCTCTTGTGGCTGAATGGGATCAAATCCCTGCAGCCAGGTTCCAACATCTTGTGGAAAGGAAAATTGTTTTTTTTACAGCCTGGATTTTATTTTTGTAGCTCTGACTCATGGTTCTGTCAGTTATGAAAACATCATACTCACCAAAATAATATGTACATTTTTACTATATTTTTTATGACCAGTGTAGGACCTGTAGTACTGGAAACTGTGTTAAGTCACAATAACTAGTATATGAATCAGCAAATAGGGAAAGAGGAACATCACACTTGTGGCAGCAATGCCACGCCAAACTGTGTGTCAGGGTGGAGAGAGGAGGAGAGGAGGAGCAGTGTGTCAAACACAACACACTAGAAGTGAAGCTATTCTATCTTTTTCACTTTTGGATAAAAATAAGTTTGTGTTTGTGGTTTGAACATTTAATCCACTACAAACTCCCCTTTAAATCATTGAAATCCTGCAGCACATGTTCATCAAGCCAAGTTTTATTTAGACTTTTTTATTTATTCTGACAGGTTTGAGGCTAGAGTAGGCAAGTGCCGAAAATGTTTGAAGAAATAATCTTATATATAAGATAATAATAATTTTCTGAAACTATTTTCTACTATTATTTTCTGTGTTGTACAACATTATGTGCATATTTAATTGAATATTACATGTTTTTCTTCTACAGCGTTCATTTAAAATAACCACTGATCTGAATGCTTGTATTAATTCTGAAAAACTACTACTGGTGATAAAATGTCAGTGATAACAGTGATTGACGACTGGTCATTCTCCTGGTTGCCATGACAATTGGTGAAACTACTTTTAGCTTTTATGCTCCAAGCTGCTGGAACATCCCACCCAATCATGTTAAATGTGCTCCAACGCTGTCATCTTTTAAAACTAAACTGAAAACATTCCCTTTCAGTGGTCACTTAATTATTTTATTTTATTCCTACTTTCTTAATGGTATTAGTCTTGTTTATTTTAATTGTGTTTACTTATGCCTAATGTTTTATCTTGTACATTATTCATATGGTGTTTGTGGCTGCAGCTTTCCTGGTAGCTCAGCTCTGTGAAGCACATTGTGCTTCCTCCTGGAATGAAATGTACTCTACAAATAAAGTTTTGTTTGCTTGCTTGATAATATCAAAGACAAATCCATGTAAATGTGGAGCATGCAAACTGAGTGTGTGTCTCTGTTTGTTTGTTTTGCAGGAATGGGAGCAGAAGAACAGCACATAAACCTCTCAACTCCTCACATCAGTCTCATGTTATTTCCTTTTTCTTTTTCTTTTTCTTATTAAGAAATTGTGTTAATATTTATTTTAACTGTTCATACAGTCTGAGAGCATGTTGAGGACACAAGCATAGCATTCACATGAACCAGAACAAGTTGCCTGTTTTAGTAAACTGTAAGTACCACAACATACAGAAATAGCAACCTTTTGAAACTTTTATACTATGGAGCATGTTTAGTGCACAAACTTTCTTCTTCAAGCAACCACCAGTCTCTTTGTTTCCTTTTCACTCAAAATCTGATTCAGTTTGGGTTCAAAAAGGTCAAAACCAAGTATTTATTTGTAAATGTTTAAAGGAAATACTAGCTTCCCTTTGTTTATTTATGTTGATATATTTAAAGTGTTTTTGTAGAATTTGTTTGGCTCCACACGATCATATTTTCTACATCATGACTGGTTGTCATTCATGTGTGTCAGCATCAGCAGACAAAGTGCATCTTTAAGGGTCACAGTAATCACACAGCAGCTGAACAACAATGCAGCTCCTCTCAAAGAGCTATTTATTTCAAGAAGCAGAATTATTCTCAGCATCAATATGAATTCATATTTTATGTCTGTGATGTGGGAGGAATTTGAAGGTATATTAGTGGGTAATGGTGAATCCCCTGTTTTATTTCCTGTTTTCTTGCTGAATGAATACAATCCTGTATTTGTATTGTGGAGAACCTCTGGACACTGACCTCTGGTAGCTGTTTCAGGACAGCAGCTGACAGTTGGTAGGCCCCTTCATCCTGGTTTACTGTCCACTGGCTCTGAAACCAGAGCCCCTCATCTTCATCAGGGCCGTTTTTAGTTGTGTCCATTACCTGAACTGGCAGTTTTTAATATGGAAAACCATATTTTCTCACTTGTCTCTAGTGTTGTGTAGCCATGCAGATACTTTTGGTTGTATTTGTCCAGGTATTGAGATTTCTGCACCAACACAATGAGACTGAATAAAATATTGTTTATGGCACTAACAGCATAATCAATAATTACAAATTCAAACGCAACGTGTCTTTCAAGAAACCTGTTTTCTTAAGTACTATTTTTGCAGTAGAAAGTTTTGGATACAAACACAATACTTGTAAGTAGGATGAGTTCATTGCTGTTCAAAGACATTACTGTTAGCGGCTGGGTCAGTAAAATCAGTCCTTGGGAAACTTCCACTCCCAACATAAAGCTCTGCAAATGAATATCAACTGTAACAATGAGGAAATGAAGCAGCATGTCCGACAACTCCTTCAGGCTCTGCAGGAGGGAGGAGACAGACAGAAACTCAGGGTTTGAAGAAAAGCTGCCAGTGAGCAGGTTAGTTCACAGAGTGAGTTACCACAGTGACTGACCTTCAGTTAAAGTCATCTCACGTGTTTTCACTAAACCCACGATCTGGAACAGACCCCAGGCTAAAGAGAAGTCCCCTTGCTGATGGGTGTAGTCAAAAGTATGCTCTGTTGCATCTGTAACCACACCCAACAGCAATGTCATGATGTACTTACCACACCCCAAAGTACACTTCTCTACATCACAGCAGCAAGGTGAGAAGTTTAACCACTGAAGGTCAGTGAAAAGATTTTCAGCTGCTGTTAAATTGCTAATTTAATAATGTAGGAGCTCACATGCAGTATATATATGCCCAATATGTATGAACATGCCACAACCTGAGGGACAGTGAATGACCTACACACGTGCACGCGCGCGCACACACACACACACACACACACACACACACACACAAATACATGCATAAGATATAGTGTATATAATTAATATATATCAATCTTATTGTTGGAGAAGTACCACTCCATTCTTCAGAGACATGCTGTACCCTCTGGTTTGCATCTTTGTGGAGAAGGATTCATACTGCAGCAGGATAATGACCCCAAACACACCTCAAAGCTTTGCAAGAACTACTTGAAGACCAAAGAAGACCAAGGAGTCCTGACTGTCATGGACTTTCCTCCACAGTCACCTGACCTCAACCCCATTGAACATTCATGGGGCACTTGAAGACTGAGAGAGCCAAACTTTCTGTGACATCACAAGAAGCTCTTTGGAACATTGTCAAATCCTAACGAGGCTCATCAGGTTTTGAACAGACTTGTGGAGTCCATGCCAGCTGGAGTGCATGATGTCATTAAAGTAAAAGGAGGAAATACTAAGATATTCTGTAATTCATGTACCTTTTTCAAATCACTTGTAATGAAAGAAATAGTTTTACATTCAGAACAAATGCAAAATAGAAGTATCTTGACTAGAGGTCTCAGTATGCATCTATTCCACCATTTTATGGTCTATTTAGACCATAAAATGTACTTGTGTCTGTTATTGCCAGTGAGTAGTAGATAGCAAAAACATGAACCAGGTCATCATTTTACACAATAATACATCACCATCATTCAGAATGTCTTAACATTTACATGTATGTATAAGTGAGAGGCTCAGAAGACTTCCTGCTGCCTGAAGGCAACAATATGTAGTAGAGTAGTGGTAGACAAATAGCAGCCATGAGCCAAATCTGGTTGAACTGTCTCCTATTAAACCTGTGAACTGATATTACTCAATTTATTTATATATGTATGTGTGTATTTTCATCTGATGTATATACACATTGGAATCGGTGGAATTTTAATTAGAGGTGTTAACCACATTTAAACATTTCAAACATCCAGCCCAGCCTCTCTGTGAACAGGTATCTTTGGAACTACTTTCTACTGAAGAAATAGTCCCAATGAAAACTGATCACAGTGAATTCTGTTTGGAGTAATGAAGACTCCATAGAGAGATGTTGCTGCTGAATTATCTGAATGACACTTTTTCAACACTGTGAGCACCAAAAAACAAAGAAACAGAAAATTCCATTCACCTCTAATGTATAGAAGAGAAATACAACTGAAACTCTGCACACTAGATACGACTGGAGGTAAGTGAGAAATAAAATATATATATTTTGTAGGTGAGATGAACTGATCCCTTCAAATCATCACCTTTGCACACGACCAAAGTATGACAAAAAAACAGCCTCAAAAATGCTCTGTGGGAACATGAAAATGTGTTGGAGATAAACATTTAAATGTGTGTCAATGCTTTTTGCATACAGAATGCAGCAGACCAGTGACTTTTGCCCCTAACAGAGAAGAGAAGCTGGTGTTGTATTTGACTAGATTTGCCTAAGAACAGCTAATATAGAGGTAGAGTTTCCTTTTAATAGTGAACATCGACACACAGAGACCTCAGAGCAGCATCATGATGGAAAGGATCTTGCTGGGTGTCCTGTATCTCTCAGGTCAGTGAAATATTTAAAGATATAATATGTAACTTTTGCACATTATAATGTTTAATGTCTAACGTTTCACTCAATGTTTTATTGAGTTGTGTAATTACATCATCCAAAATGTTTCTAATGTTTAAACCCAGAAATTCACACTTTTAATCAAGGTAAGGGTCCTTTTCATTTGGTCGGCAGTTGATAGCATCATATGACCTTTGTGCATACATCAGTGTTGTGGTTGTCTGCCAAATGCTGTCATAAACTGACATGTATCCAGATTTAAGCCACATTTTTATTAAACATTTTTATATCTTGGTTGTTTTTAACTATATCTTTTAACCGGATGAAGGATTTTAGTCATCAGACGTCTGAATCTTAAGTTATCAGAGAAGCAAGCTGAGCAAATGTTAACAGCCTCTCTGAATGTCTCATATCCAGAGGGGCTGAAACACTGATTATTAACATGAAACTGCTTTATTCAGTGTTTTACTGGTTTTAATCACTGTGTAGGATATTCCTCAGCAGAACACTGTCTACCTTAATAAGTGGCCAATGCCATCACTTTATTACTTTCCTTATTGTTTGAATGTGTACATTTGTGTCCATAACTATGTTGGAAATTTTTAACTCAATTCTCCAAGTTGTATGTGTGTTAAAATCAGGTAATTAATATCTCAGTAACCACTAGAGATAAACATGTGCTGTTTGGTAGCATTGTAATCTCCTGAGCATAAGAACATTCGATTTTTAGTCATGGTAGTTGTTTGGTAACAAGGTACAGTTGTTTGAGAGATTGTTTTAAAAATAAGACAAATTATCTGACCTCTAGTGGATGCCATGATTGGTCAGACGCTTCTCTGAAGTCCCTTATCTAACTGTACCTATAAAAGACCATCACTGGAATGCAATAGTTGGATTCTCTTTGTTACTGGTACGAGGTCCCATTCTTTCTCTGAGTTGAAACCAACTTCAGCTGACAAATCTTCATCTCCACTCCCCACGGTGGCAACACCTTCTCATCTCTCCTGACGTCACCACACCACTCAGCAGCTACCAGCCCACAGACATGCAAGTAGCACACTTCTGCTCTGCTAACCAGGTGAATTCAAAAAGCTTCATCTGCTTAGAACTGAATTCTAAATTTGCCACCCCAGTTTACCAGCTGCTTCCAGTGACGGTCACTAGTCAACCCCTTTTCTGACAAACTCTGGTTCTGCATTCATTCATTCTTTCATTGTGGCGTCATTATTTGTTTAGTGAGTGTTGTTTTGTGTCATTGTTAGGTTAGTCTTTAGGTAATAAATGTTTTGCATATAAGGTCATTGCCTTTGTTTTCCTTAACTTACTTTCAGTCACTTTATGTATCCGATTCCTTTCCTGAGTGCAAGTTAATGCCTTCCCAAAGCTGATTTATGTGTTAAAGATTCTCTTGACTAATCACCAAGAGAAACTATTTATTAGTCTTATTATGCTGATTCTGAGGTTATAAAGTAGTGTTATCCTCACAGGCTGGTCCATCTTCTCCACATGTCGTCTCCATCAGTACCACTTTGTTGCTGAACCCATGAATTGGACTGAAGCTCAGACGTACTGCAGAGAGACATACACAGACCTGGTCACCATTGAAAACACTGAAGACATGAACCAACTCAACAACACAGTTTCATCTGCTGGTTACAACAGTCAGGTCTGGATTGGCCTGTACAGAGTCATTGATTGGAAGTGGTCAGATGGGTACAGAGGGAGTGGAGCTGAATATAGGGACTGGAGATCCAATCAACCAAGTTTAGACACTGATAAACGCTGTGTAGTTATCATAGATACTTATAACTCATGGCATTCCATTGATTGCACACTTACACATTATTTCATCTGTTACAATGGTAAGTACCCAGCAAAGCATTATTTCCTCTCTAATAATGATTATATTGTAGTTCAGGACTTCAACTCAAAGATTCATTTTTTCCCCCAATACTTTAACTGCAGGAACACAGCTGGATCCTCAATTTGTTTTTGTGAATCAAAGAATGAACTGGTCCAATGCTCAGAGGTACTGCAGGGAGAACTTCACAGACCTGACCACTGTGAGGAACGACGTTGAGAACCAGGAGGTCCTGAATTTGTTGCCAGGTCGAGCCTGGACATGGATCGGCCTGTACAGAGATCCTGACATTAACTGGTCTGATGGCAGTGCCTACTCGTTCAACAGTTGGAGTGCCTCAGTTTCAGGATCACTCATGAAAATGATGTGTGGTGTGCAGGAATCAGACCAATGGACATTCAAGTCCTGTGAAGAGAGATTTCCATTTGTCTGCTACAGTGTCCCTCCTGGTGAGTGGTTTACTGTCCTTCAGCTGCATAACTTAAGCATAAATCATGTTTGAATTGTTAGGACGGGCAGGAGTGCGTTTGGTTATTAGCAATAATTCATAATTATCATAGATAATTATGAATTATGAAAGATATTGAAAAGATATTGAAAGATATTGTTAATGTTAATCAATAATTCAGGCACCAACTGTTGGATCTGTGAGGAGCACAGTTGATTATTAACAATAATACAATTAATATGTATTATCAAATACGGGGCACCACCTGGAAACCGGGACCAATAACCAAACAAGGTAGTCTCATAAAAGAGTTCATCTAGAATGTTAATATCTGAGAAATATCAACATTCAAGGGTGAACAAAGAAGGGTTGAATTCGAGCGGTGTCTGGGTTACACAATAGCAAGATGGCGCCGCCTAGTGGTCGACATCTTGCACTCACCAAATTCTGTGTTACACACGTGTCTGATGGCGGATAAGGAAAGAGAGAGCAGTTCTGTATCTAATGTTATCTGACCATCAGATGTGTAAAAAGATGTCAGTGCGTGTATGTGTGTGTGTGTGTGTGTTAGTCGCAAGAGAAAGGGAAGAAGAAGGGAAAGTGATTGTGAGGGGAAGAGAAGCAGTTCCTTTGTCCACAAACAGCAGTCTGTGACGCACGTTGTCTGGTTTCTGCAACTTACTTCCTCCCTCACGGTGGCACAAACACAGCCGTTCTCGCGCTGTGGCGAATCTCTGGCGAGCTGGCTCTCAGCGGCGTGGCGGAGAGAACAACAGAGTCGACTCGGTGAAGAAGAGCGGGGCAGAGAAGTTCCACGTCTTCCTGAAGAAACTCTGTTTCTTCCTTCTCAAGGGGAATTTGATGACAGTGGTTGCAGCAGCGGTCTCTCTTGGATCCAGGAATGTGTTCGGGTGAACACGGGCGAAGTCTCGTCTTGTCCAGCGAGGGGAAAGACTTCGGTGAGGGGAAAGACACGTGCGTGGGGTACCTACGTTAGCGAAGCTGACTCACAGGAGGACGGTGTTTCTCCTGGCTCAGTTCACAATGAAAGCGTGTGTTTCAGGGCGTGCTCAGTTTTTAAAGGGGCGGTGATGTCATGGCTATGTCATCAGGATGTCTCCATCAATGAGAGACTGTATGTTGACTGTTCCCTGCTGAGGTGTGAAAATCGCAAAGCATCCTTGGAAATGGAGTTTGCAATGGACTCTCATTGTCTGTAAGCAGCATTTTGTCGCTATTCCTTTGTCTCGGGGGAAATAAAGGAAAAAGCACCTTGTGGTCAGGCTTCACAGGTTACATGTAGGCCTTCTCTGTGTGACCTTGTGCTTTGAGGCCTAACAGAATGTACTTGAAAAAATGTAAATATCACAGAACTAATAGGACAGCAAATGAATGATTCATTTCTCCTCTCATTCTGTGTCTCAGTACCAGTAAAGAGGTGGGTAGTTAAGCTGAGGATGAAGGTGCAGGACTCCTCTGTGGATCTCAATGACCCTGCTGTGAAAGCAAACATCCTGAAAAAGGCAAGTCTCCAAAATCCAGACTGGGTTGGGGGCTGGGGGTGTCTCAAACAGGTCTAGAATACTTGTTTACATGCTTATTCTGCTTGATGTGTTTTGCCACTATGAAGTTTGATAATATCTAAAAACCAGTGGGGTTTTTTAGATACAACAACAACACAATAAGGGGGATGAATGTTTCCAAATGGCTTCCATTTGTGTTTCCCAGTTCCAGGACAGACTGAAGGAGCAAGGAGTGAGTGGAGTCACCCTGAAGTGGAGAGAACAGCCTGATGGGAAAGTCTTCCACAAGGAGGGAAAAGAAGAGAAGAAGAAAAAATGAAAGAAGACTGAGCTCTGAAATGAAAACCCAGCTTTACTTATCTGTAATCCATGTTGAATGTTGATTCTCTATCTGCTAACAATACACTATCATCAGCTTAACCGTAACCTTGACTACATCCTGTATGGACAAGTTTTATCCTTCCTCATCAATATTACTGTGTGAAGTGTTTCAATCAAAGTCACTTTTCTTCCAAATAAAACATATGAGATGAGTCTTTGGCTTCAAGTTTACAGTGTGTGAACCAACCTGATAAAAGCAACAGATGTATCCACTTCACATTCCCTCCATGACAGCCAGTGGAGGAAGAAGTTTTTACATCCTTTACTTCAAAGCAGCAATACTACAATATAACATAAGTATGATGAGTAAAACGTAGTAGAAGTATAACAAGTGAAAATAGTGGTTGTGCAGTGACGTTAATATGACATTATTAGATTATTAATACTGATGCATCAGTGTGTGAACAACATTTTATTGTTGTAGCTGGTTAAGGTGGAGCTAGTTTGAACTACTTTATATACAGCAAACTTAACTGTAGGTAGTTAAGTCCAGTGGTTCCCAACCTAGGGGTTGGGCGCCTCCAAAGGGTCCCAAGATAAATCTGAGGGGTCGTGAGATGATTGATGGGAGAGGACAGAGGTTAAAAGACAAGTGAAACAATGGTTTGATCTTTAATGTGTTGTATTTTATATCATCAGTGTTTGTATGTTAATTAAAATATTCTGTAAAGTAACTAGTGACTATAGGTGTTAAATAAATGTATAATATTTCCTCAAATATTGTGAAGTACAAGTTGCTAAAAATGGAAACATTCAAGTAAAGTACAAGTACCTCAAAATTGTACTGACGTACAGTATTTGAGTAAATGTAGTTAGTTTGTTGTCAGATGATGACGGGAACATGTCATGTGACTGAGCACCTCTGTTATTTTACACACCATTGGACAAACTATGTGCTCCTACAAACATGGTTGTGAACGTCACACCAAACCTCTGTAAATATGTCAGGTCTAAATAATTACACACAACTAAAGAATATACAGATACATAGTGGGATTATAGTGAATTATCAATGACTGCATGAGCACATACTGTGTTTCATATTGCATACATGCTGAGCCCTCCACGTATCTGTGTATGAGAATTAAAATGCAACACTGCACTCTTGTGTTTGCATTTGTGTATTGTTGGCTTCAAAGTGAGAGTCTAGTAAATGTGGGAACAAAGTGAGAGACAGACATGTAAAACAAGAGGGGAGGATGTGATTTGTTGTTGTAGTTTTACTGAACTACAGCTGATTGCATGTTACCCTTTAGAAATAATCTCACTACCATAGGATCAATAAAATGGTTTGCTTGAGAAAACATCTGAAATATCTTCATTTTAGAGGAGTCATTGAACCTCTCCTGTATTTCTCTCTTTGTTGGTAATGATTTACTGAGTCCTATTGCATTTCTACATGAGATGCTTGAGAGAATTTGAGGAAGACAGATAACAGAGAGATAAATTAAAACATGTATTGAGTTCAGTAAAGTGACTTATTTGGATGTAGTTTGGTTAAACTAAGAACTTGGAGTTTTGTATTAATTTGCAGCCTTGAAACATTTAGATGGGAGCTGTGTTTAGTGGCCTTTTGTTTGACACAAATGATAATGATGTAATAATAAATTACTCACCTTTACCTGGTCTCTTGGAGAGTGGATGCCATCCTTCGGTGATGAAACCTTCTGTGACCATGAACCTGGGAAGAATCATCACCCATTTACCGTGTGTGAGCCCGGCTATGTGCTCCTGTGTGTCTGGCACAGTTAGAGTGTAAGGTTGATAACAGAGATGGGAGAAATTACTCACCTTGTGCAACATTTCTGGAGAAGAAACTCAGGCACAGTGCAGATGAGTAGAGGAGAGAACACCTGCTGCCAAGCAGGCTGCCTGCGTGACTTTATGTCATAGAAAGATGTAAAATGAGAGGCCAGAGAAGAACGAGCAACAGACATTGTTTTTCCCTTTATTCATCTCACCTGAGTTGGCGAGACAGAAGCAACCCCCTCCTCAGTGTGGTGCCTCTAACTCCTGGAACACACAGCCTACCTTTACCTGAACAGTGTGTGTGCATCGCTGAACTGCTGCGTCTCACACACCTGCAGTGTCCACACAGACAGTGTTGCTGCTGCAGTGCTGCTACTGCCAGTCCTATATTTCTACATAGAGTTTGACTTTGATAATGGACGTTAATAACAGAATGTTTCATATCATTTCATTTATATTTAGTTTAGACAGTCAAAGGTTAAGAATCGTGTGCTCATTTGTGAAAAAGAAATAAATGTGAAAGCTTTGTTTCTGACGGGCATGGTGGGGTCAAGTTGGGGCTACTTCTGTGTCAGACACATACACTCCTCATGATGGGTGAGGGAGGGACGGGGTGTGTCCTCTGACAGTCAGCTTCCTCCCCAGGGCCTGGAGGCAGCTAAGGAAGGGGAAACCACAGCCCCTTGATGCCCCAGCCAGTTGATGGTGGAGTGATGCTGCTTCCACTTGCAGATAATGGCCTCAGTGGTGCTTATGGGAACATTTAAGAGTTGAGGAATCAGTCAGTAACCTGTACCCTTCCTATGTTGCTCAACAGTCTTGTTGCAAAGGTTTTGGGAGAGCTCTTTGCCTCTAATCATCATGAGATGCTTCTTCATGACAGCTTGGTAACAAATAATGTGTTCACAGATGTCTAACCCTTTTTAAAAGAGTGGAAGTGCTAATAGCCACATGAACTAACCAGCCGATTCTAAATAGCACAGGTAAGAGGACTAATTAGTGGTTCAGTGTTTGTTCATACAGCGTGTTCAAGACTTTGAGTCATTCAAATTTAATGCACATGACTTTTTTATTGATTGGAATGTTATGATTTCTTTAGCTGTTTTGCCTTATTGAGTTAATATCAATGTCTGATCTTAATTTCATACGAATATCTGCACTGGAAATATGTTTCCTGAAAAAAATGTTGACATGTTGAATACTTATTTCCCCCACTGTACATTTCTGTTTTTCGTATTAATTATTATACACATATGATGAAAGGAAGACGATGCACCTGAAATAGTTATATTTGTTCTGACTTATTACATGAGTTTGCCTAATTTGCATAATTTCATGATAAAAATAAAGGTTATAATACAGAAATATATTGTATGTAGGTCTATAATAATAAGTTTCATTGTGATAGAAGAACAAGATTTATTTTTGTCTTTATTCAACTGTGGTGCCTTAGAACACATCCACCCTCACCCACGTTTAGGTTATTAAGAAATTTCACATAGGCTTGGCTATGTTGCAAATTGGGCCTACTGGTACAGAAAAAATAGATATTGTGATCCGTTGTGGGGAGAGTGAGGTAACCTGTTTTACATTTACATTGTTACACTATAATACCAACTGTACCAACAAATTATATACATTTATTTTAGTCTAAAATACAAAATGTGTAATATTTCACTCATGACTGTATATCTGAGCAGGCTGTAAGTTATATACTGTACATAAACAACTACTATACAGTATGTACTGTACATAAAGTAACGTCATTTTACCATTTACCGTTACCTATGTTTGACACAAAATACGAGTAGACTACATTAGGAGTTAAAAGAAAAGATCAAGCAAACACCAAGTTACTTAAATGATAAATTAAATAACACAAATAATGACTTCATTTAAAATTAGGGAACTCCTGGCTGCCGTTATACAACAGCTGGCCCGCCAAAATCCAAAGTATTAAACACAGCAAACAGCTGCACAACTTCCAGCCTCACTAGAGGACATTAATTAGATCAGAGTGGATGTGTTGGACAAATCTAACAATTAATTAACATTTAATCACAATTGTTGGATATGGAAATATACACAAGGAATGACTATATACAGGTGAAAACATTTCTGTGATATGTGTGACCTGCCCAACTGGAGGGTAAGGCACTGCTAATCCCACCTTAACCTGGGCTTCCCCCAAGACCACCTACTCTATACAGGTCAACACACAGATAAGTGTAAAGAAATTAAACAGAGATGTGGCTTCGAGAACAATTGTATCAAATTAATTTATTTAAATTTGTTTAAAAAGATCAATTTAAAAAAACAGTAATGTTGTAATACAACCAGAGACCAATTTATTGATATAATAAAGATATTATCTGCCAAGTAGGTATTTAAGAGTTGAAAATACCTCACACACCCTGACGATCATGCTGTATCTGAGCGAATAATAAAATATATATATTCAAATTACTCCTAACTCTAAAGAAAAAAACAAAAACATATGATTAACAAGCCAGGCTGACTGGTACGAGATAGCCTCTTCTTCCCACGACTACATCACCATGTGTTTGCACAGCACTGCCACCACCGCAAACACACACACACACACACACACACACACACACACACACAGCAAACTAACACCCCTAGGTGCCGTGTAATACTTGTCTGCATGCAGGTGCACAACAAACCATACGGCTAGAGCCCCCACACAGTACAGTCCGGATACCTAAAGCTAAAATAAAGGAGCGCAGAGACAGCATTAATACACCTAACGAGGTCCTTCAGGCGCAGTGGACTCGTCTCACAACACAAATCAACCAATATTACAATCAGTCAAAAATATGCTGAACCAAAAGAGGCAAAAGCAACACTACATACAACTAAACAAAAGAAAGAAAAAAATAAAAAACAACAAAAACTATAGGCAAAACAGTAGCAAACTATCCTAAAAGAAAAGAAAAAGGAAAATTAAAAAAAAACAAAAAAAAAACAATCCCAAATATCCAACCGTGGCCTTCAATATGATATGCTTAATTATTTCATCCTACCTCTACTATAATAACCCCGGCCAATTATGGCACAGCTCAAATGCTCCTCCGCTCTGGACCCCTAAATCACAAAGAACTCATCATTTTTGATACGACTCAATACAACACTACACAGGAAACAACAACTATTAGTGCCTACCTCTACAGGTGAAATCTACTGTCTCCCACGGATCTGGATGTTCAAAAGCTGGGGTTGCCTGCACCTGGTATTTACAATTGTTGCCATTAGTACCATGAAGAAAACCTGGCAGGTTGACTTTCAACTACTATACATACCTCGAACAGGAAGACCAAACTCCCTGTCTGCCAGCTGACCACCGTGTAGGAGGACTATAGCACTCTGCCGTACGCTACGGGAAAACACGTCTCTGTGTGTGTGTATTCAATGAGTATTTAAAATGTGATTTGATTGCGCTGTCGGCGTTTCCCTTGTATGGAAAATAACATACTAACATAAAGAGGAAGTGACATAGGTGGCCGTGACCAGCCAGGTAAAAGTGGCACAATTACACGTCTATCTGCTTGTTATTTTCTTTTAATAAACAGGCAAAATACAAAGTGTAAATCAAATAAGAGGCAAAGATTTGGAGAGGCAGCAATAAAAGCAATGCCATAAAGACAATAATAACGCAAGAGTACTATGTTTTTATTACAGTGGTGACTTATGACCTCTCATATCAGCGTCATCACAGTTGAATGGGTACGCTTCATTCACATCAGATCACAGCAGGGGGCGACGGAGTGTTTTCTATAAAGAAATGGACAAGGCTCTCCGCCCGCCCACCCTACAGGTGTACGCTGGTGAGATGAGGGAACACATCCGATCTGCCCCCTGCTGAACTACTTTACAGCAAACATACGGTGAGTAATAATCTGAATGTATTTAAGCGGTAATGTTACCCTGCAGTTCTTCCCAAAGTTCCAGATTATTGCTCAGGAGGTCGTACATACTCATGTATGTAATAATAGAATAGGTACCTGGTAGTTAAACAATGACTACAGTGTAATTTGTAAATTCCTAAATTTTTACCCCCTTATTCCATAACGTTACATCTTGTTCCCCTGTACCTACATATATGTATTGGTACGTACTGTACTGGTACACTGTTAGTACAAAAGATTACACCGTAACTACAGAGTAATTACACTGTACGTTGCAGGCTGTATTGTAAAGCGTTACCAAAATAAAATGTAATCTTTGTTGGCTATATGTCCACTAACAGGGCCTCACACAGCTTAATTAAAACATACTATAGTTATTTAACAAACTTACTCTTCCTACTAGCTATCATACATTGTAACTACTCGTGTTAATTCTTTGCTTATCAAAGTAATCCTTCATACATATCACATTCCTACTGAGTCATGTAGAGTTTAAAGGCAATTTAATAGATATCACAATAAAAAAAAACATACATCATACATCAGCTTCAACCTCACTGAAAGTTGTCCACTGGATGGCACTGTGGTTCTATTACTATGTAACAATTTGACAGGCATTACTTTGTGACCAATAATATATAGATTACAAGATGATTTTATACTTAAGAAACATTGAATCAAACTTCTGGTTTTAAGGAACACAGAAATTCAACTAAGGCTTAACTGAATTTACGACAGGTCTGGACTATCTTTATTGGAAGTCTCACCAGGGTGAAAGCATCAGGGGAGGAATGTGGGTGTGTGTGTATGTATGAGATTAGAAGGTGAAAAGAAACATAAAATGTAGGTAGAGTTGTCCAAACTCATCAAACAAATTGATGAGGTTTCACTATGATAAACAGTCTCTCTGCATTTGTCCAAGGAAAGGGTCCTTTAATCCGGCATCCTCTGAATCTTGGGTTGATAAAGCATGTAGCAGCATTAGTGTCATAAATTCCACTTGGGATTGTCCCACACAATTTAGAGAGAGTTTGGGGTGAGGAGATGGTTCTGTGAGGAGTCAAAACGGACACTTTAATGTGAAGGAAGGGTTCTCAGTTTACCTGAGGGCATTTCCAGACAAAATTGAATATACATCCATGTCTTTTGAAGTTAGAGGTTATTGTTGATTGAGCTCAGACCTTCTTTGGGCTATTTTTGCAGGAAAAACAAAGATCAACTGGTTCTCCTACAATTCTGACAGGTTTGAGGCTAGAGTAGGCAAGTGTTGAAAATGTTTGTAAAAATAATCTTTTATGCTCATTTTCTAAAACTATTTTCTACTATTATTTTCTGTATTGTACAACATTATGTGCATATTTGTCTGTAACTTTCGTGGTAGCTCAGCTCTGTGAAGCACATTTACATAGTACATTCCTGGAATGAAATGTATGATATAAATAAAGTTTTGTTTGCTTGCTTGATAATATCAAAGTCAAATCCATGTAAATGTGGAGCATGCAAACTAAGTGTGTGTCTCTGTTTGTTTGTTTTGCAGGAATGGGAGCAGAAGAACAGCACATAAACCTCTCAACCCCTCACATCAGTCTCATGTTATTTCCTTTTTCTTTTTCTTTTTAAGAAATTGTGTTTATATTTATTTAAACTGTTCATACAGTCTGAGAGTGTGTTGAGGACACAAGCATAGCATTCACATGAACCAGAACAAATTGCCTGTTTTAGTAAACTGTAAGTAACACAACATACAGAAATAGCAACCTTTTGAAACTTTTATACTATGGAGCATGTTTAGTGCACAAACTTTCTTCTTCAAGCAACCACCAGTCTCTTTGTTTCCTTTTCACTCAAAATCTGATTCAGTTTGGGTTCAAAAAGGTCAAAACCAAGTATTTATTTTTAAACGTTGAAAGGAAATACTAGCTTCCCTTTGTTTATTTATGTTGATATATTTAAAGTGTTTTTGTAGAATTTGTTTGGCTCCACATGATCATATTTTCTACATCATGACTGGTTGTCATTCATGTGTGTCAGCATCAGCAGACAAAGTGCATCTTTAAGGGTCACAGTAATCACACAGCAGCTGAACAACAATGCAGCTCCTCTCAAAGAGCTATTTATTTCAAGAAGCAGAATTATTCTCAGCATCATCATGAATTCATATTTTATGTCTGTGATGTGGGAGGAATTTGAAGGTATATTGGTGGGTAATGGTGAATCCCCTGTTTTATTTCCTGTTTTCTTGCTGAATGAATACAATCCTGTATTTGTATTGTGGAGAACCTCCGGACACTGACCTCTGGTAGCTGTTTCAGGACAGCAGCTGCCAGTTGGTAGGCCCCTTCATCCTGGTTTACTGTCCACTGGCTCTGAAACCAGAGCCCCTCATCTTCATCAGGGCCTTTTTTAGTTGTGTCCATTACCTGAACTGGCAGTTTTTAATATGGAAAACCATATTTTCTCACTTGTCTCTAGTGTTGTGTAGCCATGCAGATACTTTTGGTTGTATTTGTCCAGGTATTGCGATTTCTGCACCAACACAATGAGACTGAATAAAATATTGTTTATGGCACTAACAGCATAATCAATAATTACAAATTCAAACGCAACGTGTCTTTCAAGAAACCTGTTTTCTTAAGTACTATTTTTGCAGTAGAAAGTTGTTCCAAACCAAAAGTACCTGCATGGCTACCACCTGCACCTGCTTACTGAGAAAAAATGAGCCTGATTCCAGGCTAGAGATGTGCTGCCCACTTGTCTCATCAATGTCATATTTTTATATTTTTATGGTGCTTTTTTGATTTTGGCTTTATGCTCCACTGTAGTCAGCATGTTAGCATGAAGACAAGGAGTAGAGGATTTATATCTGCAAGTATTTAGTTCATGTTGTTTCTCTGTCAGCTTGGCGTGGCTTATAACTGAGCAAGATGTCTGATGTCAGTAAATGTGAACCTGCTGTACATAGCTTGGCTTTGTAGGTGGGGGTGGGGGGTTGTGGGGGGAATACAGACTCATGCATCAGTGTTTGTTTTTGCATCTTATTCATTTTCTACTCTGTTTTATATCTCAGACAGTCTCCGCCTTGGTGACAGACATGCTAATACATAAATGAATAAACCTGACAAACAGCTCACTGCTGACTGTGATGAAATGCAACATTTCTATTTTTCTGAGCGTTTTAAGGATGTCTCCATGTCAAAGGATGTGGTTCGAGTTAAGAAAAAGCTCAAGTTGAGGTTGTACTTAAAGGGCTCGTAAAAAAGGAAGTTTGAACGTTCACTTTTCCATGACAGCTGGGCAAACTCCATCTGCTGTACAGAGAACTACTCTCCTGAGACTGAAAGTGTGATCACTGTTATTAGTTTTTGGAGCTGTTCCTCAACAAGCTGCCCTAAACTCATCATGAGGAAGAAACATCCGAGTGCAGAGTGCAGCCATGTGGCTTATTAACCCACGATCTGGAACAGACCCCAGGCTAAAGAGAAGCCCCCTTACTGATGGGTGTAGTCAAAAGTATGCTCTGTTGCACCTGTAACCACACCCAACAGCAATGTCATGATGTACTTACCACACCCCAAAGTACACTTCTCTACATCACAGCAGCAAGGTGAGAAGTTTAACCACTGAAGGTCAGTAAAAAGATTTTCAGCTGCTGTTAAATTGCTAATTTAATAATGTAGGAGCTCACATGCAGTATATATATGCCCAATATGTATGAACATGCCACAACCTGAGGGACAGTGAATGACCTACACACACACACACACACACACACACACACACACACACACACACACACACACAGATACATGCATAAGATATACTATATATAATTAATATATATCAATCTTAATGTTGGAGAAGTACCACTCCATTCTTCAGAGACATGCTGTACCCTCTGGTTTGCATCTTTGTGGTGAAGGATTCATACTGCAGCAGGATAATGACCCCAAACACACCTCAAAGCTTTGCAAGAACTACTTGAAGACCAAAGAAGACCAAGGAGTCCTGACTGTCATGGACTTTCCTCCACAGTCACCTGACCTCAACCCCATTGAACATTTATGGGGGACTTAAAGACTGAACATTCTGTGACATCACAAGAAGCTCTTTGGAACATTGTCAAATCCTAACGAGGCTCATCCGGTTTTGAACAGACTTGTGGAGTCCATGCCAGCTGGAGTGCATGATGTCATTAAAGTAAAAGGAGGAAATACTAAGATATTCTGAAATTTATGTACATTTTTCAAATCACTTGTAATGAAAGAAATAGTTTTACATTCAGAACAAATGCAAAATAGAAGTATCTTGACTAGAGGTCTCAGACTTTGGATCCCACTGTACATGTACATCCTTTTTTTTATTTTCTGGAGTCTCGTCCTGTGTGGAATCTTAGGAAGCACTTGTGTTTGTTGGTAAACCAGAGATGATCATCACACTTTCTGCACTTTGCATAAGAAATACAATATATTTGTATGCATCTATTCAACCCTTTAGACCATAAAATGTACTTGTGTCTGTTATTGCCAGTGAGTAGTAGATAGCAAAAACATGAACCAGATCATCATTTTACACAATAATACATCACCATCATTTAGAATGTCTTAACATTTACACTAACTGCACTAATTATGTCTCGAGGCAAAAATCACATTTTAGAAAAAATAAAACATGTCTTTAAACCATCAGTTCAGTTTTTTAGAGGTTAAAGGACATGCTTGTATCTTTTTAAAGGTTATCTTGATTTCAAGGTGTTATATAGTCAAATATATCTGAACCTTTTCTAGCACTGTGCCACATGTGGCTCCACTTCCTGAAAATGTGTCCCACCCCAAAAATGCAACATTATACCCACTTCAGCTCCTCATCTGATTTGATAGAAACTTCTGATCAAGGTTAACAATGTGTGAAAATTACAATATGTATAAGTGAGAGGCTCAGAAGACTTCCTGCTGCCTGAAGGCAACAATATGTAGTAGAGTAGTGGTAGACAAATAGCAGCCATGAGCCAAATCTGGTTGAACTGTCTTCTATTAAACCTGTGAACTGATATTACTCAATTTATTTATATATGTATGTGTGTATTTTCATCTGATGTATATACACATTGGAATCAGTGGAATTTTAATTAGAGGTGTTAAGCACATTTAAACATTTCAAACATCCAGCCCAGCCTCTCTGTGAACAGGTATCTTTGGAACTACTTTCTACTGAAGAAATAGTCCCAATGAAAACTGATCACAGTGAATTCTGTTTGGAGTAATGAAGACTCCAGAGGGAGATGTTGCTGCTGAATTATCTGAATGTCACTTTTTCAACACTGTGAGCTCCAAAAAACAAACAAACAAAAAATTCCATTCACCTCTACTGTATAGAAGAGAAATACAACTGAAACTCTGCACACTAGATACGACTGGAGGTAAGTGAGAAATAAAATATATATATTTTGTAGTTGAGATGAATTGATCCCTTCAAATCAATACCTTTGCACACGACCAAAGTGTACTTTACAATGTGTTGGAGATAAACATTTACATACTTTACAATACTTTTTGCATACATAATGCAGCAGAATTGTGACTTTTGCCCCTAACAAAGAAGAGAAGCTGGTGTTGTATTTGACTAGATTTGCCTAAGAACAGCTAATATAGAGGTAGAGTTTCCTTTTAATAGTGAACATCGACACACAGAGACCTCAGAGCAGCATCATGATGGAAAGGATCTTGCTGGGTGTCCTGTATCTCTCAGGTCAGTGAAATATTTAAAGATATAATATGTAACTTTTGCACATTATAATGTTTAATGTTTAATGTTTAACTTAATATTTTATTGAGTTGTGTAATTACATCATCCAAAATGTTTCTAATGTTCAAACCCAGAAATTCACACTTTTAATCAAGGTAAGGGGCCTTTTCATTTGGTCGGCAGTTAATAGCATCATATGACCTTTGTGCATACATCAGTGTTGTGGTTGTCTGCCAAATGCTGTCATAAACTGACATGTATCCAGATTTAAGCCACATTTTTATTAAACACTTTTTATATCTTGGTTGTTTTTAACTATATCTTTTAACCGGATGAAGGATTTTAGTCATCAGACGTCTGGATCTTAAGTTATCAGAGAAACAAGCTGAGCAAATGTTAACAGCCTCTCTGAATGTCTCGTATCCAGAGGGGCTGAAACACTGATTTACATGAAACTGCTTTATTCAGTGTTTTACTGGTTTTAATCACTGTGTAGGATATTCCTCAGAAGAACACTGTCTACCTTAATAAGTGGCCAATGCCATCACTTCATTACTTTCCTTATTGTTTGAATGTGTACATTTGTATCCATAACTATGTTGGAAATTGACTATAATTTTAACTCAATCTCCAAGTTGTATGTGTGTTAAAATCAGGTAATTAATATCTCAGTAACCACTAGAGATAAACATGTGCTGTTTGGTAGCATTGTAATCTCCTGAGCATAAGAACATTCGATTTTTAGTCATGGTTGTTGTTTGGTAACAAGGTACAGTTGTTTGAGAGATTGTTTTAAAAATAAGACAAATTATCTGACCTCCAGTGGATGCCATGATTGGTCAGACGCTTCTCTGAAGTCCCTTATCTAACTGTACCTATAAAAGACCATCACTGGAATGCAATAGTTGGATTCTCTTTGTTACTGGTTCGAGGTCCCATTCTTTCTCTGAGTTGAAACCAACTTCAGCTGACAAATCTTCATCTCCACTCCCCACGGTGGCAACACCTTCTCATCTCTCCTGAGGTCACCACACCACTCAGCAGCTACCAGCCCACAGACATGCAAGTAGCACACTTCTGCTCTGCTAACCGGGTGAATTCAAAAAGCTTCATCTGCTTAGAACTGAATTCTAAATTTGCCACCCCAGTTTACCAGCTGCTTCCAGTGACGGTCACTAGTCAACCCCTTTTCTGACAAACTCTGGTTCTGCATTCATTCATTCTTTCATTGTAGTGTCATTGTTTGTTTAGTGAGTGTTGTTTTGTGTCATTGTTAGGTTAGTCTTTAGGTAATAAATGTTTTGCATATAAAGTCATTGCCTTTGTTTTCTTTAACTTACTTTCAGTCACTTTACGTATCCGATTCCTCTCCTGAGTGCAAGTTAATTCCTTCCCAAAGCTGATTTATGTGTTAAAGATTCTCTTGACTAATCACCAAGAGAAACTATTTATTAGTCTTATTATGCTGATTCTGAGGTTATAACGCTGAACAAATAATTGAAGTGGTTCTGTGTTCTGTGTTTTAGCCCCAAACTGAGCTAAAATTTCCCTACAATTGGGTCTGTTTGTTTTGGAGAGGAGGAGACCTCTGTGGATAATTTGCATAATTTGCAAAGACTGCAATGGTGATTATTTCACAATGAAGACAACAACTCCCATGATCCCACACTACTTCATGATGTCATCAAACTCTGTCTTTTGTTGTTGTTTTGATTAAGAGACCACTAGCAGCAGAAGTTAAATACTGTGTGTAAATAATGTCTAACAGTGTTTATTATTTCATTATACTGTAATACTTAAAAATGTTAGAGTCACCTCACATGTTAAAAAGTGGTGTTTTCCTCACAGGCTGGTCCATCTTCTCCACATGTCGTCTTCATCAGTACCACTTTGTTGCTGAACCCATGAATTGGACTGAAGCTCAGACCTACTGCAGAGAGACATACACAGACCTGGTCACCATTGAAAACACTGAAGACATGAACCAACTCATCAACACAGTTTCATCTGCTGGTTACAACAGTCAAGTCTGGATTGGCCTGTACAGAGTCATTGATTGGAAGTGGTCAGATGGGTACAGAGGGAGTGGAGAGGAATATAGGAACTGGGACTCCAATGAACCAGATTTAGGGGCTGATGAACTCTGTGTAGTGAGTAGAGCTAAAGATCAGTTATGGTGGGATGATTTCTGCCAAGTTCAAAATGTTTTCATCTGTTATAATGGTAAGCACCCAGCTAAGGATTATTTCTTCTCTAATAATGATTATATTGTAGTTCAGGACTTCAACTCAAAGATTCATTTTTTCCCCCAATAATTTAACTGCAGGAACACAGCTGGATCCTCAATTTGTTTTTGTGAATCAACCAATGAACTGGTCCAATGCTCAGAGGTACTGCAGGGAGAACTTCACAGACCTGGCCACTGTGAGGAACAACACTGAGAACCAGGAGGTCATGAACTTGGTGCCAGGTACATACTGGGCATGGATCGGCCTGTACAGAGATCCTAACATTAACTGGTCTGATGGCAGTGCCTACTCGTTCACCAATTGGAGTGGTTCAGTTTCAGCATCACTCAAATTGATGAAAATGATGTGTGGTGTGCAGGAATCAAACCAATGGACATTTATGTCCTGTGGAGAGAGATTTCCATTTGTCTGCTACAGCATCCCTCCTGGTGAGTGGTTTACTGTCCTTCAGTGGAAGCCAGAGAATGCTGCATAACTTTAGCATAAATCATGTTTGAATGTACATGAAAAAAATGTAAATATCACAGAACTAATAGGACAGCAAATGAATGATTAATTTCTCCTCTCATTCTGTGTCTCAGCACCAGTAAAGAGGTGGGTAGTTAAGCTGAGGATGAAGGTGCAGGACTCCTCTGTGGATCTCAATGACCCTGCTGTGAAAGCAAACATCCTGAAAAAGGCAAGTCTCCAAAATCCAGACTGGGTTAGGGGCTGGTGTGTCTCAAACAGGTCTAGAATACTTGTTTACATGCTTATTCTGCTTGATGTGTTTTGCCACTAGGAAGTTTGATAATATCTAAAAACCAGTGGGGGTTTTAGACACAACAACAACACAATAGGGGGGATGAATGTTTCAAAATGGCTTCCATTTGTGTTTCCCAGTTCCAGGACAGACTGAAGGAGCAAGGAGTGAGTGGAGTCACCCTGAAGTGGAGAGAACAGCCTGATGGGAAAGTCTTCCACAAGGAGGGAAAAGAAGAGAAGAAGAAAAAAAGAAAGAACACTGAGCTCTGAAATGAAAACCCAGCTTTACTTATCTGTAATCCATGTTGAATGTTGATTCTCTATCTGCTAACAATACACTATCATCAGCTTAACTGTAACCTTGACTACATCCTGTGTAGAAGAGTTTTATCCTTCCTCATCAATATTACTGTGTGAAGTGTTTCAATCAAAGTCACTTTTCTTCCAAAAAAAACATATGAGATGAGTCTTTGGCTTCAAGTTTACAGTGTGTTAACCAACCTGATAAAAGCAACAGACACACAGTTATGGCAGTGATTTATTACAGAATAATAAAGTAATCTAGGTGATAATGGGAGCACTGGTAGTCTGCAAAGGCCTTCCATCCAAACTTTTGAAATCTGTAGACTTCTGTTGCTGCACTCAAACAAAAACACTTTAGCAAAAGGCAAGAGTACTAAGAAAAGACACAACTGACAAATGTATCAAAAAGTGTGAGTATCTTATATAGATAATATGATATAGGCTGATAATATAGGCTGACACAGCAAAATGTATCCACTTCACATTCCCTCCATGACAGCCAGTGGAGGAAGAAGTTTTTACATCCTTTACTTCAAAACAGCAATACTACAATATAACATAAGTATGATGAGTAAAACGTAGTAGAAGTATAACAAGTGAAAATAGTGGTTGTGCAGTGACGTTAATATGACATTATTAGATTATTAATACTGATGCATCAGTGTGTGAACAACATTTTATTGTTGTAGCTGGTTAAGGTGGAGCTAGTTTGAACTACTTTATATACAGCAAACTTAACTGTAGGTAGTTAAGTCCAGTGGTTCCCAACCTAGGGGTTGGGCCCCTCCAAAGGGTCCCAAGATAAATCTGAGGGGTCGTGAGATGATTGATGGGAGAGGAAAGAGGTTAAAAGACAAGTGAAACACTGGTTTAATCTTTAATGTGTTGTATTTCATATCATGAGTGTTTGTATGTTAAATAAAATATTCTGTAAAGTAACTAGTGACTATAGGTGTTAAATAAATGTATAATATTTCCTCAAATATTGTGAAGTACAAGTTGCTAAAAATGGAAATATTCAAGTAAAGTACAAGTACCTCAAAATTGTACTGAAGTACAGTATTTGAGTAAATGTAGTTAGTTTGTTGTCAGATGATGACAGGAACATGTCATGTGACTGAGCACCTCTGTTATTTTACACACCATTGGACAAACTATGTGCTCCTACAAACATGGTTGTGAACGTCACACCAAACCTCTGTAAATATGTCAGGTCTAAATAATTACACACAACTAAAGAATATACAGATACATAGTGGGATTATAGTGAATTATCAATGACTGCATGAGCACATACTGTGTTTCATATTGCATACATGCTGAGCTCTCCACGTATCTGTGTGTGAGAATTAAAATGTAACACTGCACTCTTGTGTTTGCATGTGTGTATTGTTGGCTTCAAAGTGAGAGTCTAGTAAATGTGGGAACAAAGTGAGAGACAGACATGTAAAACAAGAGGGGAGGATGTGATTTGTTGTTGTAGTTTTACTGAACTACAGCTGATTGCATGTTACCCTTTAGAAATAATCTTACTACCATAGGATCATTAAAATGGTTTGCTTGAGAAAACATCTGAAATATCTTCATTTTAGAGGAGTCATTGAACCTCTCCTGTATTTCTCTCTTTGTTGGTAATGATTTACTGAGTCCTATTGCATTTCTACATGAGATGCTTGAGAGAATTTGAGGAAGACAGATAACAGAGAGAGAAAATAAAACATGTATTGAGTTCAGTAAAGTGACTTATTTGGATGTAGTTTGGTTAAACTAAGAACCTGGAGTTTTGTATTGATATGCAGCCTTGAAACATTTAGATGGGAGCTGTGTTTAGTGGCCTTTTGTTTGACACAAATGATAATGATGTAATAATAAATTACTCACCTTTACCTGGTTTCTTGGAGAGTGGATGCCATCCTTCGGTGATGAAACCTTCCGTGACCATGAACCTGGGAAGAATCATCACCCATTTACCATGTGTGAGCCCGGCTATGTGCTCCTGTGTGTCTGGCACAGTTAGAGTGTAAGGTTGATAACAGAGATGGGAGAAATTACTCACCTTGTGCAACATTTCTGGAGAAGAAACTCAGGCACAGTGCAGATGAGTAGAGGAGAGAACACCTGCTGCCAAGCAGGCTGCCTGCGTGACGTTATGTCATAGAAAGATGTAAGATGAGAGGCCAGAGAAGAACGAGCAACAGACATTGTTTTTCCCTTTATTCATCTCACCTGAGTTGGGGAGACAGAAGCAACCCCCTCCTAAGTGTGGTGCCTCTAACTCCTGGAACACACCGCCTACCTTTACCTGAACAGTGTGTGTGCATCACTGAACTGCTGCGTCTCACACACCTGCAGTGTCCACACAGACAGTGTTGCTGCTGCAGTGCTGCTACTGCCAGTCCTATATTTCTACACAGAGTTTGACTTTGATAATGGACGTTAATAACAGAATGTTTCATATCATTTCATTTATATTTAGTTTAGACAGTCAAAGGTTAAGAATCGTGTGCTGATTTGTGAAAAATAAATGTGAAAGCTTTGTTTCTGACAGGCATGGTGGGGTCAAGTTGGGGCTACTTCTGTGTCAGACACATACACTCCTCATGATGGGTGAGGGAGGGACGGGGTGCGTCCTCTGACAGTCAGCTTCCTCCCCAGGGCCTGGAGGCAGCTAAGGAAGGGGAAACCACAGCCCCTTGATGCCCCAGCCAGTTAATGGTGGAGTGATGCTGCTTCCACTTGCAGATAATGGCCCCAGTGGTGCTTATGGGAACATTTAAGAGTTGAGGAATCAGTCGCTAACCTGTACCCTTCCTATGTTGCTCAACAGTCTTGTTGCAAAGGTTTTGGGAGAGCTCTTTGCCTCTAATCATCATGAGATGCTTCTTCATGACAGCTTGGTAACAAATAATGTGTTCACAGATGTCTAACCCTTTTTAAAAGAGTGGAAGTGCTAATAGCCACATGAACTAACCAGCTGATTCTACATAGCACAGGTAAGAGGACTAATTAGTGGTTCAGTGTTTATTCATACAGCGTGTTCAAGACTTTAGGTCATTCAAATTTAATGCACATGACTTTTTTATTGATTGGAATGTTATGATTTCTTTAGCTGTTTTGCCTTATTGAGTTAATATCAATGTCTGATCTTAATTTCATATGAATATCTGCACTGGAAATATGTTTCCTGAAAAAAATGTTGACGTGTTGAATACTTATTTCCCCCACTGTACATTTCTGTTTTTCGTATGAATTATTATTATACACATATGATTAATACTTCATCTCCATGATAGAAAGAAGAAGATGTCAGATGACGTGAGTCAGATACAGCTTCTCTCTCTGTCTCTTTGGTCACTAATTTCATCTCTGATGGTTAAATGTCTCTGTGGTTGTTGTGTGAATTTATCTCCCTAACAAGAATACAGCAGAGATCATATAATGTGCTGTAGGTAGTTTGCTTGTTGAAGTTACAGTGAGATGTCTGGACTCACTCATTCATTTGGAATTGATCAGTTTTTAATTGAGTGGTTGTTCAGTCACCTGTTAATGATGTGTGATTAGTGAATGAGTGTGCAGGAGGTCTGGCTGCCTGCTTGTGACAGTTTCTTTAGTTTGTTTTTAAGCTGAGTCGTATATTGAATAATAAGCTTAAAGTAACTAGAATAACACGTGTTAACTAGTGGTGTAACAGATTGTAATTGATCCGTGATCCGTACGGATTGCCCCCCACGGTTCAGCAGGCATATGAACTGTGGATTAATTGCAAAATGTAATGTCTCATTTAAGACAAAGTAAACAAACTGCTGTAAGTACAAGTCATGGACAGACAGCGTGTCGCTAACAGTGATTTTGAAGAGCGACATTCAAACCAGCATCTAACGGGTCCGAAGTGATATTTGAGTTATGTTTACCTGCTATTTAATGTGCTGCAGCTGAGCAGCTGATTAGCATCTAGCTGCTAACTGACGTTAGCAGTGAATGTTTGTTTGGTGGCTTGTTCAATAAGCTGCAGGACAAGACGTGTGTTCATGTTTCTAAGTTATCATCAAGTTTTTTGCTGTAAGTGTGTTACAGAATAAATGGAAAACAACGTTTTATTTGTCTCCCCCTTTTTTCTTTTTTCTTTTTTTTTTTTTGCTGATCCTAATAATGATCTGATCTGTGACTCAAATCCGTGATACGATCCGAACCGTGAATTTTGTGACCCGTTGCACCCCTAGTGTTAACATGTCAGCTTTGTAGACTATATTTTATATGTGGTGCATATAGATAAGAGTGTGTAAGTCATGTATTTGATACATGCATTCATACTTTCTGATGTGAACCTACACTTTTAGATCTGTGAATGTTTTTAGTGTTCAGTCTTTTTAGTGTTCAGCATTGATCTGAACCTGTATCACATAAGCTTTGTGGTACTTTATATATTTCTGTATACTAAGAAAATACACAGGAAACACATGTAAATCATGTGATATCTTGTCTGATTCTGATGAAAACATGAATCTGTTGTCACAATAGAACCATACTATAAATTTGAATTTCACTTTGTTTGTAAAATGACACATTCAGAACCACTCCAGGTCTAAAATGACACTTCTCTGTTTAGAAACAATATGTATAAATGTATTTAAAGAAGTATCCTTTTCACCACTCAGGGGTTTTTGTTTTTAAAAACAAGTTGATTTATTGGCATATAAAATTGCATATAAAATTTCTGCAAAACCCAGATTACATTCAGTGACATTTAAACAGTGTTGGTGAGATTTATTAATCCAACCTGTTACAGACTCTACCTTTCTTTTGTGAGACACAGCCTGAAACCTGGATGATGATTTGCAAAGAAACATTGTCATTAACAACGTTTTTTGCATAAAGATACCAACCAATACCAAAACCGACCAATCAGATGTCTCAGGAGCAGAGAAGGAAAGCAGGCCGGGAATTTCCCTGGATTTTTAATTTTATAGGTAGAGTTTCCTTTTTACAGTTCACACAGTAGCATCATGATGGAAAGGATCTTGCTGGGTGTCCTGTATCTCTCAGGTCAGTGAAACCTCAGATATTTTACTGTGCTTGTTCTTGTATATTATAACACTTAAAAGGAAATGTTTGAGCTACCTTACATGCTCATACGGTCATACGTTTTTTCCATACAGTTCATTGTTTATTAAGTAGCGTTGTGATAGTGGGAAACATGGCATCAGGAAGTCAAATTGTTATTCTAAGCAAAGAGGGGCTTTCTCAGTGTCAAATCATGGCTAGACTAAATGTTTCTAAGGGGGCAGAGCATGGAACTCTAAAACACTTTGCTGAAACTGGATCAGTTATATTCAAAACATGATCAGTCAGAACAAAAGTGAGCACACCATCAGTAGTTCAATACTTTAAGCTTAGTTCTCTGAGAGATAGAAAAGTAATTTCATCACAGATACAGAATTTTCTAAATAAAGAACACAAGACTCCAGTCCAAAAGTTCTGTCAAAAGAGGGACTCAGAGGATGTGTAGCAGTTTCTAAACCACTTCTCAGGGGGGAAACAACGCTTGGAGTAAGCTAAGAAATACCAGTATTTCACAGTAAATGACTGGAAAAAAGTCCTTTTTTATTGATGAGTCCAAGTTTGAGATTAATGGCAGTAACAGAAGAGTGTATGTAAGGAGAGGAGCAGGAGAGAGAATGATACCGCACTGTATCAAACCATCAGTGAAACATGATGGTGGGAGTATTCAAATCTGTGGGTGTTTTGCCTGCTCCGGAGTTGGACACTTGCACCGAATTGACTCCACCCTGACAAAGGAGAAGTACCACTCCATTCTTCAGAGACATGCTGTACCCTCTGGTTTGCATCTTTGTGGAGAAGGAAGCTTTGCAAGAACTACTTGAAGACCAAAGAAGACCAAGGAGTCCTGACTGTCATGGACTTTCCTCCACAGTCACCTGACCTCAACCCCATTTCAACGATTTCAACAAAGAAGATTCAACTTTTCACTCAAATTGTTAAGCTGATATTATCATTTGAAAAAATAGTATTTAAGTCTAAACAAAAGTAAAATAGAAGTATCTTAGTGGTCTCAGACTTTTGGGCCCCACTGTAGATATGTGCGTTAATGTGTTGTGTTCAGATGTATGTGAATTTCATATTTATATATATATATATAGGTTATATATAGATATGTAGCCGGGGAAGGGGTTTTGTTAAACTGGTGAATGACAACGCCACCTAGGAGAGAGCCTAGGTCTCTAAATGTTGGTGTTAACAGGGGTGAGCAGTAGTAATTACCCAAGAGACAGTCAGACTCAATTTTAATAATTTATTCATAAATTACTCAATTAAAAAAAAAGGCACAATGCAAAAATAATTAAACCTAATACTCTGAAACCAAGGCTTTATATAAAATGCTACAAAAAAATAAAAAGATAAAAGTCCAATGAAATAAAGGGGAAAAGGAATTTTACAATTTTTACAATCCGATCCTTTTCCAGTCCGTCGCTGCGTCCAACTGTCCAGTCGCTCCGCCGACCAGCCGCCCTCTCCAGTCCGCTCTCAGCTCCGTAGCCAGCTCGTCCCTTCTGGTGTTGCTGCCCTGGAAGTAAAAAGAGGAAATCCGCCAGAGGGGAGCCAACGCCTGTACTTTCTCCGGTCCTTGCCCACCCTGTTTCACTAGGCTATACTTACACTTTGTCTGGACAGCTCGCCCAGCTGTCCAGACAAAGTGTAAGTACTGAGTATAGTTCGCCTGGGTGGGTATGACTCGTTTTCTCGGCCCCTGGGACTGCCCGACGACTCTGTGGCTCTGCGTTCCGCTCAGTCTTCCTCTCCTCCTCCGGCAGCAATGATGACCCTTTTCTGTGCTCTCTCACATATCTATATATCTATATATATCTACATCTGCTCACTTTCCTGTATAGACATCACTTTTTTAAGTACCTGTACTCTTTTTTATCTGTTCATTTTTTTTTTAAATCTTTCTGTGCTTTTATTGCTGAATGTATCATTTCTCATATGTGGTGGTAAGCAAGGAGGGTATACAGTGTTTTATCAAACATTTTACTGTCATTAGCCTCTGTCACTGTCCTTACACTCACAGCCCAGCAGCATCTCTTCTTCTCCGCTGTGTGAATTATAGCTCTATAGGCTGACAGGTGTTTAGGGCAGAATATTTTACAGTAAAACTCAAAACAGATTTACAAAATAATAATAATGCAAACAATAATATTTACAAGAAAAAGCAAAGAATTCAAAGACACAAAGCAGATAAAACATTTTTAATTGCTAATAAGTATCAGCAGCAGAGTAATTAAGGGGAATAATTTCAAATATAAGTGACAGGTAGGTTACAGGATAATTGTAATAAGATTCATCATCTTGGATAGAGAGAGAGAGAGAGAGAGAGAGAGAGAGAGAGGTTTTGATCACTTTCATGTCATTTACATTTACATTTACTTGTGTTTACTTATGACGATGACGATTAAAGATGGTGAATAAAATTGAATAAACATAATTATTTATTAATACTAACTTTTATTCTTTTAGGCTTGCAGTACTTTCAGACAGATATTGTTTCCAATATAAAGTGTTATCTTTAAAAAGATATAAAGATAACACACACACACAGTTGGCAATGGTTGAATTTCCACCACGGCTCACCATGTGACAATAGAAACAACTCAATAATCAGTTTGATTATCAAGTCTTGGCCAATAAACACTGTTTATGATATCATTTGAATAAACTTGCCATGTTAATCATGTGATGTCGCTAATTGTTCCCCCTGCTGCTACTACCTGCTGTACTTGGCTATACATGATGTCGCAGAACCACATATCAATTGTTAACATGCCCAATAATTGATTAAGGAAAATGTTTGAAATTTGCATTGCAAATGAAAACTTGGTAAAAGCTATTATACTTATACTATATAGAGCAATATCAGTGTTTAATAATACTTTTTGTTTAAAGGAACAGTGTAAAGCTTATTTGATTTCTTATATCAGTCAGATGAGAAGATTGATACCACTTTCTTGTTTGTATGTTGAATATAATCTGGGGACTGTTAGCTTGGCTTAGCACAAAGACTGGAAACAGCTAGCCTCATTCAAAAATCAGCCTACTAGCACCTCTAAAACACACAAATAAACATTTTATCTGTTTGTTTAAATCTTGCACAAGATTTTTTTCTTAGCTTAGAGGAAGTTCAGAGGAGACAACCAACAATGAATGTTTCAAATGATTTAATGTATTTATATGAGGTTTATATGATATTGTGAGTAATACAAAGCATTTAAAACACATTACAAAAATTAGCCAATTCAGGCTCAAAATGAGGTTTGCACATTAATACCAAAATCATTACCATATTGTAAATGACATGTCATTTCACATTATGTGATTTATTAAAGCAACAAAAGTAACTTTGCAAAGGGGCGAGGCTTTTTCCAGACAGGGAGCTGGTTTACGAGGTTGCTTCATCCAGACTTTTCATGATTTTCTTAACCCAGGGGAGATTGGGATCCACACAGATGTGATGAGACTTTCTGGTCACCAAACTGAAAGACAGCAGGTGAAAATGAAAATGTCACAATGACACATGACAGTGTTTTTTAAGTAATTAAAATAGGATAACAAATAGATGTGTTCAGCTCTTATTGTCACCAAACTAAAAAAAGGAACAAGATCATTTAAAAAATAGAATATATATTTGTATATTTAGTTCATCATAATTGATCAACTGAAAAAAATTGTATTGACAAGTTGAATTATGCATTATCAAAGTCAAAACAAAGAAAAATCATTACATTTGCCACATAATAATTCCATCTCTGTATTCTGGCTTTAAATAAATGTATTGCAAAATTTAATTGTAAAATCAAACAAGATACGTATATTTGTGCCTAATATATTAAAGTTATTATTATGTTCAGTGAAGTAATTTAAATGATCAGGACAAAAGTACAAATTTCTTACATGACTCCAGTCCTCGGGCAGCGGCAATCAGTCATATAATATGACTGGATCGAGTTTTTGTTCACTATTCTTGGGTAGAATTTGAAGCCGCAGTCATCAGGACCCTTAACAGAAGGAGGTCATCCCTGTTCATGAGGGGGACTGGCTGCAGTTTTCTCAAACCTGTCTCCAACAGTGGATACATCAACACATGACCAGCTCAAAAGACTTTGTGGAAATAAAGTCAAATACAGACATGTTCACTGAGCTGTATCATAAAGTGATCTTTTCCTTATTAGTGTATCACTGTGTAGAACTTAGAAGAAGATTTAATAAAAAAACAAAAAAACAGAACTGTAGTGAAAGCAGAAAGGAAACTTTCCATATCAATACACAGCTCTTTGTTGGCAAATGTTAAACTAGTCCAATACAGAACAGAAGAATCATGATGCACAGGTGAAAAAATGAAAAAAGCATCACAATGCTCCCACTGATACTAATATTATTGCAACTAGTACCAGTGCTGGTACTATAATACTAATACTGGTATGAAAGAAAGAAAGATAAAGGTTTAAAAGATGAAGATAAAGTTTTAACTTGTATTACATAATAAACAGCTTTTACTTTGAATATAATAGCTAAATTTAACTCACATTCTCTTTGGTTTGTGTTGCGGTGTAGGAGATATGAGGTTGATCTCTAACAGCAGTGAGGAGTCTTGATCTTTTTGCTGTATTTTTGTCTTGTTGTACTGACAGTGTTGCTGACATTTGATCATGTTGGTTGAGTTGCTGCTTTCATGCAGTGAGAGGTTGCTTTGTCCATATTCTGCAGAAAACAAGAGGAGTTTAGCTGGCATAGATAATGACAAAATTATCATTTAGGATAAATGGAATATATAATAATTTCTAAATGTATAAAATTGTATTTTCCTGTATATAAATAAGATGATTAGGATATAAGGGTATGAAGAATTGAGACAAGAAAATAAATGAATTGGTGGCGTATTTGTGGCATAGATAGAGACTCGCCTTGAAAAGTCGTGTTGGTGTTGTAGGTTTTATTATCAGTGATGTTGACTGAATGTAGAGTTAATGTCCAGTTCATTTCAGATGGAAGCTGAATACAGAACTCCTTGTTGCTGTCAGAGCTTCTTTTCTGTACGGACACTGCAAATCAACACAAACCATCTCAAGATTGCCAACATGTGTTTAAATATGCTAAATGGTAGATGAACTGCATTTATATAGCGCCTTTCCAGTCTTCCAATCACTCAAAGCTCTTTACACTACATGTCAGCATTCACCCATTCACATACACAGATTCATACACTGATAGCTGAGGCTGCCATGCAAGGTGCCAACCTGCTCATCAAGAGTTTCAGTAACTCTTTAGATTACAGCTTGCAGCGTACAGCGTAATTACTCCATAGTCATGATGTAATCTTTTGTACTAACAGTGTACCAGTACAGTACATACCAATACATATATGTAGGTACAGGGGAACAAGATGTGAAGTTATGGAATAAGGGTTCAACAATTTAGGAACTTGTGAAGAACTTATACCGTGGTTATTTTAACTACTGGGTACCTATTCTATTGTAATAGAGTGTGTATAACCTACTGAGCAATAATCTGGAAGTTTGGGAGAAATTTAGGGTTAATTATTACTGTAGTTATTTTTTAACTACTGGGTAGCTGTTATGTTATTACAGGATACCATAAAACTGAGCAAACATCTGGACGTTTCAAGGAGGATGTGATGACTTCTGCAGCACTTAATAAATCTGATGTGATTTTATTTCAAAATGACCTTATTACCGTCAAACAAGCAAAATACAAAGTGACAAAGATTTGGATAGGAAGAACATAAAAACAATGCCATAAAGACAATAATAATGCAAGAGTACTGTGTTATTTTTTATTACAATTGTGACTTACTTCAGATCACAGCAGGGGGCGACGGAGTGTTTTCTATAAAGAATTGGAAAAGGCTCTCCGCCCACCTACCTGACAGGTGTATGTTGGAAGGATGTTTTTTGCTAACCTACTTTACAGCAAACTTATGGTGAGTAATAATCTTAATATATTTATTGGCACAGAACTATCTGGTTTGTGGCTCATGTCAAATGTAGCGTTAACGGAACAAAAGAAAGATGCTGTTGGACTTTTAGCTTGATAATCATTTGTTAGCTACCAGCTGAAAGAGCAAAGCAGTAACTTACCCTGCAGATTTTACAAGCTAATACTAATGATTGCTCTAATAGTAATTAAAGGCAATGTAATACATAACATAACACTTGTGGGTTTGTGTCTTACAGAAGCTGAAATATGTTCAGGTGATTTTATTCACATAGCAACCTACACTAAGTTAATCTGCTGCTGCACTGGCTAAACTTTCAACACATCCTCATTGGAGCTTATATTAATTGGTGATGACTTTGCTGGCAACTAGCAATTACAGGAAATTATATTTCCTGTATAGCCTCATGTAGCCCATTAATATTGCATTTATTCACATCTAGAATGCCAGCCATGATAGCTTTGCAGTTGTGTGGTGAAGGGTTTGATTCTTATGGCTTTTCACCAAGTGGGAGACATAATAACTGTCAGAAATCCAGATATCTCACACTATAAATTACCGACAAGAGACTGACATTACAGTTTTTCTCTGTAGGGTCAACATATGGCCACGGTGCACCAGCTTCTTTCTCCTTGTCTCATTCTCATCCCTGTCATCTTCATCAGGAGTGGAAAGGAAGATGAAAAAGAAGAATAAAATGAAGAAGCAATGCAAGAAAAACAAAGAAATAAAGAATTAAATGCTATTTGTTCCTTGAAGGTTTCTAATTTATTTTAAATAAGAAGTATGTTAAATAAAGGTGTTAAGTTAAGGATGTAAAATTTTGGTTTTAATATGATAGAAGACATACAATGTACACTTTAGATTACAGCCCGCATACCCTGTAGTTACCCCGTAACTACATATAACAAGGGAGAAACAACCAACATAACTTACTCTGTAACTACAGAGGACAATGTGAGGACAGTTTGTTTCAATTTTACTTGCCTCAAAACATGGAAGAACAAACTAAATTCACTACACAGTTTACAATCAGAAGGGCATATGAACCATATATATGTGTTCTGATTCATACCTCATGTTTTATCTTTAGCTATATTTATATTAGCTATAGCTATATATTTATTTCCTGGGATGAAAGGAGACTGTGCAGAACTGAAAAAAGGGTAAACTTGCACCTTGAGGAGCCGTAATGCAGGACGAAGACTTTCAACATTTTTAACATTTAAATGAGTGACATCTTTGGTGAGTAAATTCTGTCCACCGATGGCAGGCAGAGTCACCAGGCCATAAAGGAGCATCAAGTGATGAAGTTTGCTGGTGAAGTGAACGACAGCTGAGACAGTCTTCAGAGGCCAACAGCATCCATGACAATACGCTGTCCTCTGGACCTTTGTTCCGAAGTAAACGCACAGATGTACCCTGTAGTTATTTAAGTACCGCAAAATGAAAAAGGAACAATGTAGTTTGCCTGTTTGTTAGTAATTAGGTCATTTTGAAATAAAATCATATTAGATTTATTAAGTGCTGCAGAAGTCATCACTCCATCTTCCCTGAAACATCCAGAGTTTTGCTCAGTTTTATGATCATACTATACCCTCTAATAACAGAATAGGTACCTAGTAGTTAAATAATAACTAGAGTATTAATTCTCTCTAAATTCTTCCCAAATTTCAAGATTATTGCTCAGTAGGTTGTACATACTCGGAAATAATAGAATAGGGACCTGGTAGTTAAAAAATAACTACAGTAGTAATTTGTAAGTTCCCAAATTGTTACACCCTTATTCCATAACTTCACATCTTGTTCCCCTTTACCTACATATATGTATTGGTGCATACTGTACTGTTACACCGTTAGTACAAAAGTCAATTAAGCTTTACTTTGCAGGCTGTAATCTAAAGCATTAACAGAGTTTCTAATGCTCATTCACACTCACACTCACACACTGATGGCAAAACCTCCGGGAGCAATTTGGTGTTCAGTATCTTGCCTGAGGACGCTTCAACATGCGGATCAGAGGAGCTGGAGATCGAACCAGGTCCTCCAGTAGAAACTGGAGGAGCCAGTAGAAGTGAAGGTTCTTTTACTTCTACTGGAGGAGCCTCCAGTAGAAGAACCTTTACTTCTAGACTGTAAAGGTTTAACTGCTAATATAATTTGCAACATACTTTGGATTTAAAGTCAACAAAGTGTCATGAAAACTAGGGACGCTCAGTTCTTTAAGTTTCTCTTACCTGAAAAAGGATGTGGTTGTAAAAAGAAGAGAATCCATACAATGTTCAAGAGAAGCACACTGACATGGACAGTCCACTGCATGTTTCTATCTGCTGATTAAACTCCACACTGTACTGAAAAACAGCTGCTGACAGACAGTCTGTGTGGGATACTAAAAGATGAATCACCTAACCTCATAGATTATGTATACTCATGTGTGTTTGCGTCTAGTGGAGGGGCCTGAAATTGACCATGTAACCACAGAAGATTTTCGCATTCTCATTTTCAGACTTTTCTTACAAGAGCAACTGCAGTATGTGACCAACATATTTGATCAGAATACTAAAAGAAGTGCTTTATGAGTCAGGTAATTACCATAAATGTTATGATACTATCCAGACTCCATCTGAGCAAGTACAGAAGTGTATCTGTGGTAAATGTCAAGGTCTTTATATTATTTAATAATCATTCTTTATAGCTCAGTGTTCCCTTTAACACCACTTGCAAAAACAAGGCCTACCATGGACAGAATATGGCAGCCATGACCCTAACCAGCACTCAGACTCATGAATGAGGATTTAACCACTGGGATATCTACATTATTCTACTATCAGTAAAGGCAAAAACATTGGTTGAAATATTCCAGTTAATAGAACTTCACTTAATCTTCTCACATGTCACAAACCTTGATTTACATGTTAGTGAGTTCATTAACCAACCAACTATAAGAATATATTAAAATACTTCAGTCATGCCAATAGAACGCATTGACATGAATAAAAGTCAGTAAGTTTTCCATGACCTAAGAAATCTCAAAATCCCATAAAAAAAGGGAATCAATATACATTTCAGGATATCTATGTCGCAACTCAGCAGTAAACAGTTTGTGAGACACTTTAAAAATATGTATAATTAATATTGAGAATAATTCAAGAAATACTGATGTATAAAAATGAATATGTTTCTCCGTGCTGGAGTTCCCCGCCGGAGAGGCTGACAGGGATTTCTTCTACATACGTTGACCTCATTATTTGACACTTTGGCCACATTTAATATGAACATCTGACATTGTAACATTATATATATGACTGAAAATAAGGAAAAGCATAGTAGGTCTCCTTCAAAGACCTCAACAAACTGAAAGCACATGAGCTTCTCTTAAAAATGGCTCAATAGTTTACACACTCTGTTAAAATGACCTGATCCAAATGTGATCAACAATACAATTTAAGCTACAAGAACCCCTGAAGTAATTGTGTCCTGTGTGGCATCTATGTAATTCCACAGACTACAGTAACAATAACAAAGTAGAAAGAATAAAACAATAAAATAAGTCATGAATGTTAACATCAATACTGTAAAAAGACACTTCAGGTATGAATATATCTGCATGTGACTAGTGTGATTTATTTAGCGATGGCCTGATGGCAGTAGCTGGGAGAAGTGGTGGAGGGGGTAAGAGGGGTCCTATGTAATGATGGTGGCTTTACTGACCAGATGTAAAGCTCAGTGTTTGACTTGATCCATTTATTTTACTGACCTGACTGGTGATGCAGGAGAGTTTGATTTTGTGTTTAGTGGTACAGTTATTGTAGCAAGATGAAATATTGAAGGTGAGTATAGTATGGGTGACATGTAAACCAGGGTTAGAAAGTCTTTGTTGAGATTAAAAGTCTTAAGTTTGCTCAACAGGTGCTGTTGGGCTTTTTTGTACATTGAGCCAGCATGCTGAGAGAAGGAGAGGAAGGTGTCTAATTCTGTCTCCAGGTATTTGAAAGTGTCCACCTGCTCCACCAACCGACCGTCCAGCTTGGTCAAACAGTGGTTGTGGTGCGTCCAGTTTCCTCCTGCTCCTACAACACAGCTCTTTGGTCTTGCTGATGTTCAGCTCCAGGCAGCTTTCTTCAAAAGCCTGGACTAGGTTGTTCACTGACTGATGGCATTCTGACAGCGAGTTTGTGTCAGTCAGGTGTGCCACCAGAGCCACGTCATCTGCTTATTTAAAAAGAGTCTCTCACTGTTACATGAGATGCAGTTTGTGTAGATGGAGAAGAGAATCGGAAATAAAATGCAGACCTGCTGGAGTCCTGTATTTAAAATCACTGTACTGGATTTAAAACTGTTGAAGACTACATGCTGTGGCCTGTTTTTTTTTTTTTTTTTTTTTACAAACAGGCCACAGATCTGTTTTTAACCTGCATTAATAGGTTTTTTGGCCAATTGGGAGCAATGGAAAGATGTGATGAACACAACATTGTTTTTGCTTATTTACACATCCAGAAGTTGTGGAGCAACATTATCAAGTCCAATGTTCACTCTGTGTTAGCTCTGTTTTTGCTCTCTACCAACTCCTGAGGGAAATATCTGGCTCTTTAGCTGCTAAATGCTAAAAATAATTACTTTTCACAAAGTAATTATTTTATATTCTCAAGAGCTCAAGTTTATTATGTTGTGATCAGTTTCTTTTTACAGATTGAATGTTGAAATCATTCATGTCCTCTCTGGGTTTCCAATAAAGTCAATGGCTTCCATTTGTGTTTCACATTTCCAGGACAAACTGAAGGAGAAAGGAGTGAGTGGAGTCACCCTGAAGTGGAGAGAAAAGCCTGATGGGAAAGTTTTCCACAAGGAGGGAAAAAGAACTCAAGACAGAGAGAAAGAAAACTGAGCTCTGAAATTAAAACCCAACTTTAGCTGTGCTAAGGCTAATGGGAAACCTATAATTAATACTGATTCTATCTGCTAATAAAATGTATACATAGTTCACTGCCTTGTAGTTATCAGAGCACTAAACCATAACTTAGAGTGAGCTAGTCCTTTATCAATACTGTGTGTGATGTTCCTAACTCCTAATGAAATGTAATCCTCTCCAGAATAAAACATATGTATGAGTTGTTGTGTTTGCTTCAAGTTTACAGCAGTGCCAGTAAGTTCAAGTCTTATTTTGCATTGAGTTGTGCATTTTTAAAGCCACAAGAGGGCAGGCCATGCTTAGCTTAGTTCTCGAAATACTCCAGAGGAGGTGAAATTAACAACTATTATTTTACTATTGTTATAACTATTCATTTCCACGGTCAGTTTTATCATCAACCTTATTTAGTTTTATGGGATGATTTTACCCAAAGTACTTGGAGAAAAAAAAACAAACTTATATCTTGGTAGTGTTAGGACCACATCTATATCTATATCTATACACATGAGTCAAAAAAGATCCTATTAGTGTTTGACAAGTTGTGTAAATGTATGAATGAAATGGCAAAAAGTGCAAGTACTTCATTTTCACCTCATTTTAACAGTCTGTAAGATTTATATTTGGACTGTATAGTTGTATATGACTACAGAAAAAGATGCAAGTTTGTTCTTAAAACTGGAAACCTGATAATAGGAAACTAATCCTGAAGAGATGCCCTCTTTTCATGTTTCTTTGCAAACTCTTTTACTTTAGTGGAGGATTTTAATGTAATTTAATTAATTTGTGGTAGCTGACTTTTGTGTCAGTTTTTTCTATGTTGCTGATGAACACCATCTTCAGCAGCTGGCTGGTGGTGTCCTCCAAACAAGTAAAACAAACCTTACCTGAGAGCAAACAACATCAGGCTGATGTGACAGTAAACATGTGGATTGTGTGTGTTGTTGTTTTGTGTGAAGTAAATTACAGTAAATGACTCATTTACTGTGTTCCTTCTCAGAGAGGCGGCTGCTACAGTCTTGTCTGAATCATCAGTCATTTTAGCTCCAGTTTGGAATTTATTTAGATTTATCTTTTAAGAATTGTAAGTAACAACCAGAATTTTAAGAACTTTAGTTTTTGTCAGAAGTTTGAAGTTTGCTAACAGCATTGTGGATCAAGACTTGAATAGAGAGAAAGTTTTCTCATCCCTTTTTTCTTCTATGTATTGACTCGTCACTTAGTTTCCTTGGTAAAATATCTACAGTATGAAACTGTTAAATTTGTTCAGAAGACACATGTTTTGTGTTGGAATAAACAGACATTAGCAGATTGAATCTATAACTCTGTCAGTCATGTTTGTAGAAAAGAGTCTTAATTTACCCAAATTCAATTCAGAGCAAATTCATCTTAGTTATGTGAAGGTCAATTGAATGGGATAACCTAATATAACAGGTTCAATGTCAAAGTTTGTAAAATACATGGCTGTCAAGCTAGAAAGAGTTTCTTCTGACTTCCTGTGCATTAAAATGTGTATCTAAACCAGAGCAGAGTGTGTGATCCTCGTCTTTATGATTTCAACACTGGCAGCACAAACACAAACAGGCAGATGACTCAGCAGTTTCATCATTTTTGGACACCAGCCTCTTGCATTCAGTTTCATCACACCCAGATATCATTTTGCAGATGTGAAGCAGTGTAAGTACGGGAAGAATCGAGTGGAGGCCGATGCCAAGCAGCTGCAGGCCAAAGAGGAAGAACTGATGAAGAAGAAGCAGGAGATCAGGAACCATCTGACCCATCTGAAGAAGGAGAGGAGAGACCTGAGCACTGCTGTGGAGGCTGCTGCTGGTAAGACACATAGACTTCTGTTGAAAAAGTGCTTGTTGTTAAATGACAAAGCCAAAGTCCTGCTTTATTGTGTTTTAAGATTCAGTTAGAACACTGAGCTGTACTATGCTGTCTTTTACTGTCCTGTGGTGCTTCATTACTCCCACAGCAGTTTACTTTCAATTGCAAACAACTACCTGCATGCCACCATTAGCTGTCTAACTTTTTACCTGTATGTGTGTGTGTGTGTGTGTGTGTGTGTGTGTGTGTGTGTGTGTGTGTGTGCAGTCACCAGCGATGTTGTGACGGACCCAGGAGTCTTCTCCCTTCTCCGGCTGTGACACCTCACTGCTCCACCGGCAGCAGGGCGGCCAGAAGGCCTCACCAGTCCAGGGACACATCCTCAGGAAGGCCAAGGTCAGAGCTCACAATGTAGACTGGGACTGAAGTGATGGGCTTACTGATTATGTCACTGATGCAAAACGCAGTTTTTGCAGTCCTGTTTCATTATGTCATTAGGTCTTCAGTTCATAAAGACATTTCCCATTTTTGAGTGGAATTAACACATCGTCTTATCACCCAACATCAGTGTTGGATCTCACTAATGCTCTTGCGGCTGAATGGGATCAAATCCCTGCAGCCAGGTTCCAACATCTTGTGGAAAGGAAAAAAGTTTTTTTTACAGCCTGGATTTGAATTTTGTCGCTCTGGCTCATGGTTCTGTCAGTTATGATGACATCATACTTTATAACCATGTAAATGTGGGGCATGCAAACTACGTGTATGTCTCTGTTTGTTCGTTTTACAGGAATGGAAACAGAAGAACGGCACATAAACCTTTCAACTCCTCACATCAGTCTCATGTTATTTCCTCTTTTTTTTCTTTTTAAGAAATTGTGTTTATATTTATTTAAACTGTTCATACAGTCTGAGAGCGTGTTGAGGACACAAGCATAGCATTCACATGAACCAGAACAAGTTGCCTGTTTTAGTAAACTGTAAGTACCACAACATACAGACATGGCAACCTTTTGAAACTTTTATACTATGGAGCATGTTTAGTGCACAAAGTTGTGCAACTTGTGTTGTCTGCTCTACTTTCTTCTTCAAGCAACCACCAGTCTCTTTGTTTCCTTTTCACTCAAAATCTGATTCAGTTTAGGTTCAAAAAGGTCAAAACCAAGTATTTATTTGTAAATGTTTGAAGGAAATACTAGCTTCCCTTTGTTTATGTTGATATATTTAAAGTTTTTTATTTACTATGTGTATGTGTGTATATGTGTATGTGTGTATGTGTGTATGTGTATACAGTGCTGCTTGAAAGTTTGTGAACCTTTTAGAATTTTCTATATTTCTGCATAAATATGACCTAAAACATGATCAGATATTTACACAAGTCCTAAAACTAGATAAAGTGAACCCATTTAAACAAATGAGACAAAAAAAATCTTTTTTTTCATCTTTTTTATTTATTTATTGAGGAAAATTATCCAATCTTACATATTTGTGGGAGGCAAAAGTATGTGAACCCTTGCTTTCAGTAACTGGTGTGATCCCCTTTTACAGCAATAACTTCAACCAAATGTTTCTGGTAACTGTTTATCAGCCCTGCACATCAGCTTTTTAAAAATTTTTTATTGGTGATACTGTTAACAAGATAACACAACAAAATAAATAAAAGACAAATCAAGCAAATAGACAAACAAACAAAAATAATGACAAACGACAGCAGTGACAACATCATATTACAATGAAAAAGGTAGTAAATGTAGAAAGCAACTAAGCAATATGGATTGATTGTGGGAAAAGGGAAGGGGGGGTGAGTGAATGGAAGTGAGAAAAGAAGAGAGAGAGAGGAAGGGGAGAAAGGGAGGGGGAGAAAGAAAAAGTGAGAGCATTAATAATAATAATAATAATAATAATGATAATAATAATAACAATATGACAATATAACATAATAATGATAATAGTCTTGTTTGATAGTATACTGTGGCGTCGGTAGCAGCAGAGGCAGCCACAATAACAGCAAAATGGATTAAATAATTAGATATTTATATTAATTTATATCAATTTATATCTATTTGAGTTTATATCAATTAAATTAATTTAATATGGCTATGGGGGGTGGAGCCAAACACACAGAGCCCAAGGAGGGGATGCCACCATCACCCCTCCACACGACAGCCAGCCCCCCCAGCAACACAGCCACAGCCCAGGGACCAGACCAGCTGAGACCAGCTAAGGGGTATTCCTCCTATAGTATTTGTCTGTTTTGCTTCTTTCCCCTTCTCCCCTTCTCTGTCTTTTGTTGTTTGTTTGTTTGCTTCTTTGTCTGTTTTGGAGACGGTCCAAACCTAGTCCAGCTGGACCACTCTCAGACCCTTTGGGAGAGAGTTTGTCCAGTGGAAGGTGACCTGCTCTAACCATTCTTTAGTAGAACAACTTGTGTGTTTAGGGTTGTTGTCTTACTGCATGACGTGCTTTCTGTTGAGCTTCAGTTCACAGACAGATACCTTGACATTTTCCTGTAGAATTTGCTGGTACAACTCAGAACTCATGCCTCCATCCATGATTGCAAGTTGTCCTGGTTCAGAGGCAGCAAAGCAGCCCAAACCATGATACTACCACCACCATGTTTCACAGATGGGTTAAGGCTCTTATGCTGGAATGCAGTGTTTCCTCATTGCCAAACATAACGCTCCTCTTTCAAGCCAAAAAGTTTGATTTTGGTCTCATCCATCCACAGAACATTGTTCCCTTCACCTTCTGGCTTATCCACGTGGTCTTGAGCGAATCGTAGACAGCAGCGATGTTCTTTTTGGAGAGAAGTGGCATCCTCTCCTTGGGCTCTGTGTCTTTGTTCCTTGCAACTCTGCCATGCACACCATTGATGTTCAATGTTCTCCTGATGGTGGACTCATGAACATTGACTGTAGCCACTGCACGAGAGACCTTTAGTTTCCTAGAGGTTACCCTGGGGTCCGTTGTGGCCTCCCAGACTATTACACGCCTGCTCTTGGTGTGATTTTTGTTGTTCGACCATTCCTGGGGAGGGTAACAATGGTGTTGGATGTCTTCAATTTATACATGATCTGCCTGACAGTTGACTGGTGGAGTCCAAACTCTTTAGAAATGGTTTTGTAACCCTTTCCAGCCTGGTGAATATCAGCAACTCTTCTTCTAATGTCCTCAGAAATCTCCTTTGTTCGAACCATGACACATTTCCACAAACCTGTGTTGTGAAGCTCAGACTTTGATATTAAAGACCCAGATTTCTCTTCTTTAAATAAGGTAGGGCCTCCCAGACTCACACTTGATTTTCATCTCATTGATTGAAACAACTGACTGTGATTTCCCCTTCAAATGAATTAATAATCCTAGAGGTTCACATACTTTTGCCACACGCAAATATGTAACATTGGATCATTTCCCTCAATAAATAAATGCACAAGTGTAAGGTTTTTGTCTCACTTCTTTAACTGATGTCTCTTTATCTAGTTTAAGGACTTGAATGGAAATCTGATCAAGTTTTAGGTCATATTTATGCAGAAATAGAGTAAATTCTAAAGGATTCACAAATTTCAAGCAGCACTGTACATATGTAGAGCTTGATGACCTCAAAATCTTGCTGTCCAATATGTATCAACATGCTATAAACTGAGGGACAGTGAATGACCCAGACACACACAAACACACACACACACACACACACACAAATACATGCATAAGATATACTATATGTAATTAATATATATCAATCTTAATGTTGGAGAAGTACCACTCCATTCTTCAGAGACATGCTGTACCCTCTGGTTTGTATCTTTGTGGAGAAGGATTCATACTGCAGCAGGATAATGACCCCAAACACACCTCAAAGCTTTGCAAAAACTACTTGAAGACCAAAGAAGACCAAGGAGTCCTGACTGTCATGGACTTTCCTCCACAGTCACCTGACCTCAACCCCATTGAACATTTATGGGGCACTTGAAGACTGAGAAAGCCAAACTTTCTGTGACATCACAAGAAGCTCTTTGGAACATTGTCAAATCCTGCTGGGATAACGAGGCTCATCAGGTTTTCAACAGACTTGTGGAGTCCATGCCAGCTGGAGTGCATGATGTAATAAAAGTAAAAGGAGGAAATACCAAGATATTCTGAAATGTATGTACATTTTTCAAATTATTTGTAATGAAAGAAATAGTTTTACATTCAGAACAAATGCAAAATAGAAGTATCTTGACTAGAGGTCTCAGACTTTGGATCCCACTGTACATGTACATCCTTTTTTCTTTATGTAAAAATTATTTTTATTTTTTTTGTCATTAACCTCTGACGTCATTTTCTGGAGTCTCGTCCTGTGTGGAATCTTAGGAAACACTTGTGTTTGTTGGTAAACCAGAGATGATCATCACACTTTCTGCACTTTGCATAAGAAATACAATATATTTGTATGCATCTATTCAACCCTTTAGACCATAAAATGTACTTGTGTCTGTTATTGCCAGTGAGTAGTAGATAGCAAAAACATGAACCAGATCATCATTTTACACAATAATACATCACCATCATTTAGAATGTCTTAACATTTACACTAACTGCACTAATTATGTCTCGAGGCAAAAATCACATTTTAGAAAAAATAAAACATGTCTTTAAACCATCAGTTCAGTTTTTTAGAGATTAAGGCACATGCTTGTATCTTTTTAAAGGTTTTCTTGATTTCAAGGTGTTATATAGTCAAATATATCTGACCCTTTTCTAGCACTGTGCCACATGTGGCTCCACTTCCTGAAAATGTGTCCCACCCCAAAAATGCAACATTATACCCACTTCAACTCCTCATCTGATTTGATAGAAACTTCTGATCAAGGTTTACAATGTGTGAAAATTACAATATGTATAAGTGAGAGGCTCAGAAGACTTCCTGCTGCCTGAAGGCAACAATATGTAGTAGAGTAGTGGTAGACAAATAGCAGCCATGAGCCAAATCTGGTTGAACTGTCTCCTATTAAACCTGTGAACTGATATTACTCAATTTATTTATATATGTATGTGTGTATTTTCATCTGATGTATATACACATTGGAATCGGTGGAATTTTAATTAGAGGTGTTAACCACATTTAAACATTTCAAACATCCAGCCCAGCCTCTCTGTGAACAGGTATCATTGGAACTACTTTCTACTGAAGAAATAGTCCCAATGAAAACTGATCACAGTGAATTCTGTTTAGTGTAATGAAGACTCCATAGAGAGATGTTGCTGCTGAATTATCTGAATGACACTTTTTCAACACTGTGAGCACCAAAAAACAAACAAACAAAAAATTCCATTCACCTCTAATGTATAGAAGACAAATACAACTGAAACTCTGCACACTAGATACGACTGGAGGTAAGTGAGAAATAAAATATATATATTTTGTAGTTGAGATGAATTGATCCCTTCAAATCAACACCTTTGCACACGACCAAAGTATGACTTTGAAAAAAACAGCCTCAAAATGCTCTGTGGGTACTTTACAATGTGTTGGAGATAAACATTTACATGTGTGTCAATGCTTTTTGCATATAGAATACAGCAGAACAGTGACTTTTGCTCCTAACAGAGAAGAGAAGCTGGTGTTGTATTTGACTAGATTTGCCTAAGAACAGCTAATACAGAGGTAGAGTTTCCTTGTAAGAGTGAACATCGACACACAGAGACCTCAGAGCAGCATCATGATGGAAAGGATCTTGCTGGGTGTCCTGTATCTCTCAGGTCAGTGAAATATTTAAAGATATAATATGTAACTTTTCTGCATTATAAAATCTAAAAACGACTAGACATATGTTATATATTTTGTTGAGTTGTTTAATTATCCCAGATGTTTCCAACAATGTTCAAACCGTGAGAAATCTGAAATTTTAATCAAGGTTAAGGGTCTGTTTCATTTGGTCGGCAGTTAATAGCATCATATCCTCTTTGTGTGTATGTCAGTGTTGTGGTTGTCTGCCAGAAACCGTCAATAATTTCATTTTTATCTAGTTTTAAGCCACATTTTTATTAAACATTTTCTATATGTTGGTTGTTTTTAACTATATCTTTAAACCGGATGAAGGATTTTAATCATCAGACGTCTGGATCTTAAGTTATCAGAGAAACAAGCTGAGCAAATGTTAACAACCTCTCTGAATGTCTCGTATCCAGAGGGGCTGAAACACTGATTATTAACATGAAACTGCTTTATTCAGTGTTTTACTGGTTTTAATCACTGTGTAGGATATTCCTCAGCAGAACACTGTCTACCTTAATAAGTGGCCAATACCATCACTTTATTACTTTCCTTATTGTTTGAATGTGTACATTTGTGTCCATAACTATGTTGGAAATTTTAACTCAATTCTCCAAGTTGTATGTGTGTTAAAATCAGGTGATTAATATCTCAGTAACCACTAGAGATAAACATGTGCATTGTAATCTCCTGAGCATAAGAACATTCGATTTTTAGTCATGGTTGTTGTTTGGTAACAACGTACAGTTGTTTGAGAGATTGTTTTAAAAATAAGACAAATTATCTGACCTCCAGTGGATGCCATGATTGGTCAGATGCTTCTCTGAAGTCCCTTATCTAACTGTACCTATAAAAGACCATCACTGGAATGCAATAGTTGGATTCTCTTTGTTACTGGTACGAGGTCCCATTCTTTCTCTGAGTTGAAACCAACTTCAGCTGACAAATCTTCATCTCCACTCCCCACGGTGGCAACACCTTCTCATCTCTCCTGACGTCACCACACCACTCAGCAGCTACCAGCCCACAGACATGCAAGTAGCACACTTCTGCTCTGCTAACCGGGTGAATTCAAAAAGCTTCATCTGCTTAGAACTGAATTCTAAATTTGCCACCCCAGTTTACCAGCTGCTTCCAGTGACGGTCACTAGTCAACCCCTTTTCTGACAAACTCTGGTTCTGCATTCATTCATTCTTTCATTGTGGCGTCATTATTTGTTTAGTGAGTGTTGTTTTGTGTCATTGTTAGGTTAGTCTTTAGGTAATAAATGTTTTGCATATAAAGTCATTGCCTTTGTTTTCTTTAACTTACTTTCAGTCACTTTACGTATCCGATTCCTTTCCTGAGTGCAAGTTAATTCCTTCCCAAAGCTGATTTATGTGTTAAAGATTCTCTTGACTAATCACCAAGAGAAACTATTTATTAGTCTTATTATGCTGATTCTGAGGTTATAACGCTGGACAAATAATTGAAGTGGTTCTGTGTAATAATTCTGCTTAACAGTAAATTTCCCCAAACTGAGCTAAAATTTCCCTACAATTGGGTCTGTTTGTTTTGGAGAGGAGGAGACCTCTGTGGATAATTTGCAATGACTGCAATGGTGATTATTTCACAATGAAGACAACAACTCCCATGATCCCACACTACTTCATGATGTCATCAAACTCTGTCTTTTGTTGTTGTTTTGATTAAGAGACCACTAGCAGCAGAAGTTAAATACTGTGCATTTAATAATGTCTAACAGTGTTTATTATTTCATTATACTGTAATACTTAAAAATGTTAGAGTCACCTCACATGTTAAAAAGTGGTGTTTTCCTCACAGGCTGGTCCATCTTCTCCACATGTCGTCTCCATCAGTACCACTTTGTTGCTGAACCCATGAATTGGACTGAAGCTCAGACCTACTGCAGAGAGACATACACAGACCTGGTCACCATTGAAAAGACTGAAGACATGAACCAACTCATCAACACAGTTTCATCTGCTGGTTACAACAGTCAAGTCTGGATTGGCCTGTACAGAGTCATTGATTGGAAGTGGTCAGATGGGTACAGAGGGAGTGGAGCTGAATATAGGAACTGGGACTCCAATAAACCAGATTTAGGCACTAATGAGTTCTGTGTAATGTGCTATAATATACATCACAGATGGGCAGATGATCTTTGTTCACACAGAAGACCTTTTGTCTGTTATAATGGTAAGTACCCAGCTAAGGATTATTTCTTCTCTAATAATGATTATATTGAAGTTCAGCACTTCAAATCAAAGATTCATTTTTTCCCCAATAATTTAACTGCAGGAACACAGCGGGATCCTGAATTTGTTTTTGTGAATCAAAGAATGAACTGGTCCAATGCTCAGAGGTACTGCAAGGAGAACTTCATAGACCTGGCCACTGTGAGAAACGACACTGAGAACCAGGAGGTCATGAACTTGGTGCCAGGTACATACTGGGCATGGATCGGCCTGTACAGAGACCCTGGTATTTACAGCTGGTCTGATGGCAGTGCCTACTCATTCACCAATTGGAGTGGTTCAGTTTCAGCATCACTCAAACGGATGAAAATGATGTGTGGTGTGCAGGAATCAAGGCAGTGGATGTTTAAGTCCTGTGGAGAGAGATTTCCATTTGTCTGCTACAGCATCCCTGGTGAGTGGTTTACTGTCCTTCAGTGGAAGCCAGAGAATGCTGCATAACTTTAGCATAAATCATGTTTGAATGTACACGAAAAAATGTAAATATCACAGAACTAATAGGACAGCAAATGAATGATTCATTTCTCCTCTCATTCTGTGTCTCAGTATCAGTAAAGAGGTGGGTAGTTAAGCTGAGGATGAAGGTGCAGGACTCCTCTGTGGATCTCAATGACCCTGCTGTGAAAGCAAACATCCTGAAAAAGGCAAGTCTCCAAAATCCAGACTAGATTGGGGGCTGGGGGTGTCTCAAACAGGTCTAGAATACTTGTTTACATGCTTATTCTGCTTGATGTGTTTTGCTACTATGAAGTTTGATAATATCTAAAAACCAGTGGGGGGTTTTAGACACAACAACAACACAATAGAGAGGATGAATGTTTCAAAATGGCTTCCATTTGTGTTTCCCAGTTCCAGGACAGACTGAAGGAGCAAGGAGTGAGTGGAGTCACCCTGAAGTGGAGAGAACAGCCTGATGGGAAAGTCTTCCACAAGGAGGGAAAAGAAGAGAAGAAGAAAAAAAGAACGAAGACTGAGTTCTGAAATGAAAACCCAGCTTTACTTATCTGTAATCCATGTTGAATGTTGATTCTCTATCTGCTAACAATATACACATCATCAGCTTAACCGTAACCTTGACTACATCCTGTATAGAAGAGTTTTATCCTTCCTCATCAATATTACTGTGTGAAGTGTTTCAATCAAAGTCACTTTTCTTCCAAATAAAACATATGAGATGAGTCTTTGGCTTCAAGTGACAGTGTGTGAACCAACCTGATAAAAGCAACAGACACACAGTTATGGCAGTGATTTATTACAGAATAATAAAGTAATCTAGGTGATAATGGGAGCACTGGTAGTCTGCAAAGGCTTTCCATCCAAACTTTTGAAATCTATAGACTTCTGTTGCTGCACTCAAACAAAAACACTTTAGCAAAAGGCAAGAGTATTAAGAAAAGACACAACTGACAAATGTATGAAAAAGTGTGAGTATCTTATATAGATAATATGATATAGGCTGATAATATAGGCTGACACAGCAAAATGTATCCACTTCACATTCCCTCCATGACAGCCAGTGGAGGAAGAAGTTTTTACATCCTTTACTTCAAAGCAGCAATACTACAATATAATATAAGTATGATGAGTAAAACGTAGTAGAAGTATAACAAGTGAAAATAGTGGTTGTGCAGTGACGTTAATATGACATTATTAGATTATTAATACTGATACATCAGTGTGTGAACAACATTTTATTGTTGTAGTTGGTTAAGGTGGACTTGTTTGAACTACTTTATATACAGCAAACTTAACTGTAGGTAGTTAAGTCCAGTGGTTCCCAACCTAGGGGTTGGGCCCCTCCAAAGGGTCCCAAGATAAATCTGAGGGGTCATGAGATGATTGATGGGAGAGGAAAGAGGTTAAAAGACAAGTGAAACACTGGTTTAATCTTTAATGTGTTGTATTTTATATCATGAGTGTTTTTATGTTAAATAAAATATTCTGTACAGTAACTAGTGACTATAGGTGTTAAATAAATGTATAATATTTCCTCAAATATTGTGGAGTACAAGTGGCTAAAAATGGAAACATTCAAGTAAAGTACAAGTACCTCAGAATTGTACTGAAGTACAGTATTTGAGTAAATGTACTTAGTTTGTTGTCAGATGATGACAGGAACATGTCATGTGACTGAGCACCTCTGTTATTTTACACACCATTGGACAAACTATGTGCTCCTACAAACATGGTTGTGAACGTCACACCAAACCTCTGTAAATATGTCAGGTCTAAATAATTACACACAACTAAAGAATATACAGATACATAGTGGGATTATAGTGAATTATCAATGACTGCATGAGCACATACTGTGTTTCATATTGCATACATGCTGAGCTCTCCACGTATCTGTGTGTGAGAATTAAAATGCAACACTGCACTCTTGTGTTTGCATGTGTGTATTGTTGGCTTCAAAGTGAGAGTCTAGTAAATGTGGGAACAAAGTGAGAGACAGACATGTAAAACAAGAGGGGAGGATGTGATTTGTTGTTGTAGTTTTACTGAACTACAGCTGATTGCATGTTACCCTTTAGAAATAATCTTACTACCATAGGATCATTAAAATGGTTTGCCTGAGAAAACATCTGAAATATCTTCATTTTAGAGGAGTCATTGAACCTCTCCTGTATTTCTCTCTTTGTTGGTAATGATTTACTGAGTCCTATTGCATTTCTACATGAGATGTTTGAGAGAATTTGAGGAAGACAGATAACAGAGAGAGAAAATAAAACATTTATTGAGTTCAGTAAAGTGACTTATTTGGATGTAGTTTAGTTAAACTACGAACCTGGAGTTTTGTATTGATTTGCAGCCTTGAAACATTTAGATGGGAGCTGTGTTGGCCTTTTGTTTGACACAAATGATAATGATGTAATAATAAATTACTCACCTTTACCTGGTTTCTTGGAGAGTGGATGCCATCCTTCGGTGATGAAACATTCCGTGACCATGAACCTGGGAAGAATCATCACCCATTTACCGTGTGTGACCCCGGCTATGTGCTCCTGTGTGTCTGGCACAGTTAGAGTGTAAGGTTGATAACAGAGATGGGAGAAATTACTCACCTTGTGCAACATTTCTGGAGAAGAAACTCAGGCACAGTGCAGATGAGTAGAGGAGAGAACACCTGCTGCCAAGCAGGCTGCCTGCGTGACGTTATGTCATAGAAAGATGTAAGATGAGAGGCCAGAGAAGAACGAGCAACAGACATTGTTTTTCCCTTTATTCATCTCACCTGAGTTGGGGAGACAGAAGCAACCTTCTCCTCAGTGTGGTGCCTCTAACTCCTGGAACACACAGCCTACCTTTACCTGAACAGTGTGTGTGCATCACTGAACTGCTGCGTCTCACACACCTGCAGTGTCCACACAGACAGTGTTGCTGCTGCAGTGCTGCTACTGCCAGTCCTATATTTCTACATAGAGTTTGACTTTGATAATGGACGTTAATAACAGAATGTTTCATATCATTTCATTTATATTTAGTTTAGACAGTCAAAGGTTAAGAATCGTGTGCTCATTTGTGAAAAAGAAATAAATGTGAAAGCTTTGTTTCTGACGGGCATGGTGGGGTCAAGTTGGGGCTACTTCTGTGTCAGACACATACACTCCTCATGATGGGTGAGGGAGGGACGGGGTGCGTCCTCTGACAGTCAGCTTCCTCCCCAGGGCCTGGAGGCAGCTAAGGAAGGGGAAACCACAGCCCCTTGATGCCCCAGCCAGTTGATGGTGGAGTGATGCTGCTTCCACTTGCAGATAATGGCCCCAGTGGTGCTTATGGGAACATTTAAGAGTTGAGGAATCAGTCGCTAACCTGTACCCTTCCTATGTTGCTCAACAGTCTTGTTGCAAAGGTTTTGGGAGAGCTCTTTGCCTCTAATCATCATGAGATGCTTCTTCATGACAGCTTGGTAACAAATAATGTGTTCACAGATGTCTAACCCTTTTTAAAAGAGTGGAAGTGCTAATAGCCACATGAACTAACCAGCTGATTCTAAATAGCACAGCTAAGAGGACTAATTAGTGGTTCAGTGTTTATTCATACAGCGTGTTCAAGACTTTAGGTCATTAAAATTTAATGTACATGACTTTTTTATTGATTGGAATGTTATGATTTCTTTAGCTGTTTTGCCTTATTGAGTTAATATCAATGTCTGGTCTTAATTTCATATGAATATCTGCACTGGAAATATGTTTCCTGAAAAAAATGTTGACGTATTGAATACTTATTTCCCCCACTGTACATTTCTGTTTTTCGTGTTAATTATTATACACATTTGATGAAAGGAAGACGATGCACCTGAAATAGTTATATTTGTTCTGACTTATTACATGAGTTTGCCTAATTTGCATAATTTCATGATAAAAATAAAGGTTATAATACAGAAATATATTGTATGTAGGTCTATAATAATAAGTTTCATTGTGATAGAAGAACAAGATTTATTTTTGTCTTTATTCAACTGTGGTGCCTTAGAACACATCCACCCTCACCCACGTTTAGGTTATTAAGAAATTTCACATAGGCTTGGCTATGTTGCAAATTGGGCCTACTGGTACAGAAAAAATAGATATTGTGATCCGTTGTGGGGAGAGTGAGGTAACCTGTTTTACATTTACATTGTTACACTATAATACCAACTGTACCAACAAATTATATACATTTATTTTAGTCTAAAATACAAAATGTGTAATATTTCACTCATGACTGTATATCTGAGCAGGCTGTAAGTTATATACTGTACATAAACAACTACTATACAGTATGTACTGTACATAAAGTAACGTCATTTTACCATTTACCGTTACCTATGTTTGACACAAAATACGAGTAGACTACATTAGGAGTTAAAAGAAAAGATCAAACAAACACCAAGTTACTTAAATGATAAATTAAATAACACAAATAATGACTTCATTTAAAATTAGGGAACTCCCGGCTGTCGTTATACAACAGCTGGCCCGCCAAAATCCAAAGTATTAAACACAGCAAACAGCTGCACAACTTCCAGCCTCACTAGAGGACATTAATTAGATCAGAGTGGATGTGTTGGACAAATCTAACAATGAATTAACATTTAATCACAATTGTTGGATATGGAAATATACACAAGGAATGACTATATACAGGTGAAAACATTTCTGTGGTATGTGTGACCTGCCCAACTGGAGGGTAAGGCACTGCTAATCCCACCTTAACCTGGGCTTCCCCCAAGACCACCTACTCTATACAGGTCAACACACAGATAAGTGTAAAGAAATGAAACAGAGACGTGGCTTCGAGAACAATTGTATCAAATTAATTTATTTAAATTTATTTAAAAAGATCAGTTTAAAAAAACAGTAATGTTGTAATACAACCAGAGACCAATTTATTGATATAATAAAGATATTATCTGCCAAGAAGGTATTTAAGAGTTGAAAATACCTCACACACCCTCACGATCATGCTGTTTCTGAGCGAATAATAAAATATATATATTCAAATTACTCCTAACTCTAAAGAAAAAAACAAAAACATATGATTAACAAGCCAGGCTGACTGGTACGAGATAGCCTCTTCCTCCCACGACTACATCACCATGTGTTTGCACAGCACTGCCACCACTGCAAACACACACACACACACACACACACACAGCAAACTAACACCCCTAGGTGCCGTGTAATACTTGTCTGCATGCAGGTGCACAACAAACCATACGGCTAGAGCCCCCACACAGTACAGCCCGGATACCTAAAGCTAAAATAAAGGAGCGCAGAGACAGCATTAATACACCTAACGAGGTCCTTCAGGCGCAGTGGACTCGTCTCACAACACAAATCAACCAATATTACAATCAGTCAAAAATATGCTGAACCAAAAGAGGCAAAAGCAACACTACATACAACTAAACAAAAGAAAGAAAAAAATAAAAAACAACAAAAACTATAGGCAAAACAGTAGCAAACTATCCTAAAAGAAAAGAAAAAGGAAAATTAAAAAAAAACAAAAAAAAAACAATCCCAAATATCCAACCGTGGCCTTCAATATGATATGCTTAATTATTTCATCCTACCTCTACTATAATAACCCCGGCCAATTATGGCACAGCTCAAATGCTCTTCCGCTCTGGACCCCTAAATCACAAAGAACTCATCATTTTTGATACGACTCAATACAACACTACACAGGAAACAACAACTATTAGTGCCTACCTCTACAGGTGAAATCTACTGTCTCCCACGGATCTGGATGTTCAAAAGCTGGGGTTGCCTGCACCTGGTATTTACAATTGTTGCCATTAATACCATGAAGAAAACCTGGCAGGTTGACTTTCAACTACTATACATACCTCGAACAGGAAGACCAAACTCCCTGTCTGCTAGCTGACCACCGTGTAGGAGGACTATAGCACTCTGCCGTACGCTACGGGAAAACACGTCTCTGTGTGTGTGTATTCAATGAGTATTTAAAATGTGATTTGATTGCGCTGTCGGCGTTTCCCTTGTATGGAAAATAACATACTAACATAAAGAGGAAGTGACATAGGTGGCCGTGACCAGCCAGGTAAAAGTGGCACAATTACACGTCTATCTGCTTGTTATTTTCTTTTAATAAACAGGCAAAATACAAAGTGTAAATTAAATAAGAGGCAAAGATTTGGAGAGGCAGCAATAAAAGCAATGCCATAAAGACAATAATAACGCAAGAGTACTATGTTTTTATTACAGTGGTGACTTATGACCTCTCATATCAGCGTCATCACAGTTGAATGGGTACGCTTCATTCACATCAGATCACAGCAGGGGGCGACGGAGTGTTTTCTATAAAGAAATGGACAAGGCTCTCCGCCCGCCCACCCTACAGGTGTGCGCTGGTGAGATGAGGAAACACATCCGATCTGCTCCCTGCTGAACTACTTTACAGCAAACATACGGTGAGTAATAATCTGAATGTATTTAAGCGGTAATGTTACCCTGCAGTTCTTCCCAAAGTTCCAGATTATTGCTCAGGAGGTCGTACATACTCATGTATGTAATAATAGAATAGGTACCTTGTAGTTAAACAATGACTACAGTTTAATTTGTAAATTCCTAAATTTTTACCCCCTTATTCCATAACGTCACATCTTGTTCCCCTGTACCTACATATATGTATTGGTACGTTCTGTACTGGTACACTGTTAGTACAAAAGATTACACCATAACTACAGAGTAATTACACTGTACGTTGCAGGCTGTGTTGTAAAGCGTTACCAAAATAAAATGTAATCTTTGTTGGCTATATGTCCACTAACAGGGCCTCACACAGCTTAATTAAAACATGCTATAGTTATTTAACAAACTTACTCTTCCTACTAGCTATCATACATTGTAACTACTCGTGTTAATTCTTTGCTTATCAAAGTAATCCTTCATACATATCACATTCCTACTGAGTCATGTAGAGTTTAAAGGCAATTTAATAGATATCACAATAAAAAAAACATACATCATACATCAGCTTCAACCTCACTGAATGTTGTCCACTGGATGGCACTGTGGTTCTATTACTATGTAACAATTTGACAGGCATTACTTGGTGACCAATAATATATAGATTACAAGATGATTTTATACTTAAGAAACATTGAATCAAACTTCTGGTTTTAAGGAACACAGAAATTCAACTAAGGCTTAACTGAATTTACGACAGGTCTGGACTATCTTTATTGGAAGTCTCACCAGGGTGAAAGCATCAGGGGAGGAATGTGGGTGTGTGTGTATGTATGAGATTAGAAGGTGAAAAGAAACATAAAATGTAGGTAGAGTTGTCCAAACTCATCAAACAAATTGATGAGGTTTCACTATGATAAACAGTCTCTCTGCATTTGTCCAAGGAAAGGGTCCTTTAATCCGGCATCCTCTGAATCTTGGGTTGATAAAGCATGTAGCAGCATTAGTGTCATAAATTCCACTTGGGATTGTCCCACACAATTTAGAGAGAGTTTGGGGTGAGGAGATGGTTCTGTGAGGAGTCAGAACGGACACTTTAATGTGAAGGAAGGGTTCTCAGTTTACCTGAGGGCATTTCCAGACAAAGTTGAATATACATCCATGTCTTTTGAGGTTAGAGGTTATTGTTGATTGAGCTCAGACCTTCTTTGGGCTATTTTTGCAGGAAAAACAAAGATCAACTGGTTCTCCTACAATTCTGACAGGTTTGAGGCTAGAGTAGGCAAGTGTTGAAAATGTTTGTAAAAATAATCTTTTTTGCTCATTTTCTAAAACTATTTTCTACTATTATTTTCTGTATTGTACAACATTATGTGCATATTTGTCTGTAACTTTCGTGGTAGCTCAGCTCTGTGAGGCACATTTACATAGTACATTCCTGGAATGAAATGTATGATATAAATAAAGTTTTGTTTGCTTGCTTGATAATATCAAAGACAAATCCATGTAAATGTGGAGCATGCAAACTAAGTGTGTGTCTGTTTTTGTTTGTTTTGCAGGAATGGGAGCAGAAGAACAGCACATAAACCTCTCAACTCCTCACATCAGTCTCATGTTATTTCCTTTTTCTTTTTCTTTTTAAGAAATTGTGTTTATATTTATTTAAACTGTTCATACAGTCTGAGAGTGTGTTGAGGACACAAGCATAGCATTCACATGAACCAGAACAAGTTGCCTGTTTTAGTAAACTGTAAGTACCACAACATACAGAAATAGCAACCTTTTGAAACTTTTATACTATGGAGCATGTTTAGTGCACAAACTTTCTTCTTCAAGCAACCACTAGTCTCTTTGTTTCCTTTTCACTCAAAATCTGATTCAGTTTGGGTTCAAAAAGGTCAAAACCAAGTATTTATTTGTAAACGTTGAAAGGAAATACTAGCTTCCCTTTGTTTATTTATGTTGATATATTTAAAGTGTTTTTGTAGAATTTGTTTGGCTCCACACGATCATATTTTCTACATCATGACTGGTTGTCATTCATGTGTGTCAGCATCAGCAGACAAAGTGCATCTTTAAGGGTCACAGTAATCACACAGCAGCTGAACAACAATGCAGCTCCTCTCAAAGAGCTATTTATTTCAAGAAGCAGAATTATTCTCAGCATCATCATGAATTCATATTTTATGTCTGTGATGTGGGAGGAATTTGAAGGTATATTGGTGGGTAATGGTGAATCCTCTGTTTTATTTCCTGTTTTCTTGCTGAATGAATACAATCCTGTATTTGTATTGTGGAGAACCTCCGGACACTGACCTCTGGTAGCTGTTTCAGGACAGCAGCTGACAGTTGGTAGGCCCCTTCATCCTGGTTTACTGTCAACTGGCTCTGAAACCAGAGCCCCTCATCTTCATCAGGGCCTTTTTTAGTTGTGTCCAATACCTGAACTGCCAGTTTTTAATATGGAAAACCATATTTTCTCACTTGTCTCTAGTGTTGTGTAGCCATGCAGATACTTTTGGTTGTATTTGTCCAGGTATTGAGATTTCTGCACCAACACAATGAGACTGAATAGAATATTGTTTATGGCACTAACAGCATAATCAATAATTACAAATTCATACGCAACATGTCTTTCAAGAAACCTGTTTTCTTAAGTACTATTTTTGCAGTAGAAAGTTGTTCCAAACCAAAAGTACCTGCATGGCTACCACCTGCACCTGCTTACTGAGAAAAAATGAGCCTGATTCCAGGCTAGAGATGTGCTGCCCACATGTCTCATCAATGTCATATTTTTATATTTTTATGGTGCTTTTTTGATTTAGGCTTTATGCTCCACTGTAGTCAGCATGTTAGCATGAAGACAAGGAGTAGAGGATTTATATCTGCAAGTATTTAGTTCATGTTGTTTCTTTGTCAGCTTGGTGTGGCTTATAACTGAGCAAGATGTCTGATGTCAGTAAATGTGAACCTGCTGTACATAGCTTGGCTTTGTAGGTGGGGGTGGGGGGTTGTGGGGGGAATACAGACTCATGCATCAGTGTTTGTTTTTGCACCTTATTCATTTTCTACTCTGTTTTATATCTCAGACAGTCTCCGCCTTGGTGACAGACATGCTTGTACATAAATGAATAAACCTGACAAACAGCTCACTGCTGACTGTGATGAAATGCAACTTTTCTATTTTTCTGAGAGTTTTAAGGACGTCTCCATGTTAAAGGATGTGGTTCGAGTTAAGAAAAAGCTCAAGTTGAGGTTGTACTTAAAGGGCTCGTAAAAAAGGAAGTTTGAACGTTCACTTTTCCATGACAGCTGGGCAAACTCCATCTGCTGTACAGAGAACTACTCTCCTGAGACTGAAAGTGTGATCACTGTTATTAGTTTTTGGAGCTGTTCCTCAACAAGCTGCCCTAAACTCATCATGAGGAAGAAACATGTCACACAGTGCAGCCGTGTGGCTCATTAACGTGTTTATAATAGTTTTTGGACAACGGAGGTCTACGGCACAGAGAAATAAGATATATCAGATTTTGGATACAAACACAATACACAATAAGTAGGATGAGTTCATTGCTGTTCAAAGACATTACTGTTAGCGGCTGGATCAGTAAAATCAGTCCTTGGGGAAACTTCCACTCCCAACATAACGCTCTGCAAATGAATATCAACTGTAACAATGAGGAAATGAAACAGCATGTCCGACAACTCCTTCAGGCTCTGCAGGAGGGAGGAGACAGACAGAAACTCAGGGTTTGAAGAAAAGCTGCCAGTGAGCAGGTTAGTTCACAGAGTGAGTTACCACAGTGACTGACCTTCAGTTAAAGTCATCTCATGTGTTTTCACTAAACCCACGATCTGGAACAGACCCTAGGCTAAAGAGAAGCCCCCTTACTGATGGGTGTAGTCAAAAGTATGCTCTGTTGCACCTGTAACCACACCCAACAGCAATGTCATGATGTACTTACCACAGCCCAAAGTACACTTCTCTACATCACAGCAGCAAGGTGAGAAGTTTAACCACTGAAGGTCAGCAAAAAGATTTTCAGTTGCTGATAAATTGCTAATTTAATAATGTAGGAGCTCATATGCAGTATATATATGCCCAATATGTATGAACATGCCACAACCTGAGGGACAGTGAATGACCTACACACACACACACGCACACACATGCACACACACCCCCACACACACACACACACACACACACACACACACCCCCACACACACACACGCACATACACACACGCACACACACACACACGCACGCACACACACACACGCACGCACACACATGCACACATGCACGCAAGCACGCACGCACACACACACACACACACGCACATACACACACACAGGCACGCACACACACGCGCACACACACGCACGCGCGCGCACACACACACACACGTGGACGTGATCAAGTTTTAGGTCATATTTATGCAGAAATAGAGCAAATTCTAAAGGATTCACAAATTTCAAGCAGCACTGTACATATGTAGAGCTTGATGACCTCAAAATCTTGCTGTCCAATATGTATCAACATGCCATAAACTGAGGGACAGTGAATGACCCAGACACACACAAACACGCGCACACACACACACACACACACACACACACACACACACACACACACACACACAAATACATGCATAAGATATACTATATATAATTGATATATATCAATCTTATTGTTGGAGAAGTACCACTCCATTCTTCAGAGACATGCTGTACCCTCTGGTTTGTATCTTTGTGGAGAAGGATTCATACTGCAGCAGGATAATGACCCCAAACACACCTCAAAGCTTTGCAAGAACTACTTGAAGACCAAAGAAGACCAAGGAGTCCTGACTGTCATGGACTTGGAGGGAGATGTTGCTGCTGAATTATCTGAATGACACTTTTTCAACACTGTGAGCACCAAAAAATAAAGAAACAAAAAATTCCATTCACCTCTAATGTATAGAAGACAGAAATCTCAGAAAAACAGAAAGACAAAAACAACTGAAACTCTGCACACTAGATATGACTGGAGCTAAGTGAGAAATAAAATATATTTTTTTTCTAGTTGTGAAAAAAATAAAATATTCTGTGAGTACATGACAATGTTTTGGAGACAAACATTTACATATGTCATACTTTTTGCATTTGGAATACAGCAGAACCGTGACTTTTAACAGTAACAGAGAAGAGAAGCTGGTGTTGTATTTGACTAGATTTGCCTAAGAACAGCAAATACAGAGGTAGAGTTTCCTTTTAATAGTGAACATCGACACACAGAGACCTCAGAGCAGCATCATGATGGAAAGGATCTTGTTGGGTGTCCTGTATCTCTCAGGTCAGTGAAATATTTAAAGACATAATATGTAACTTTTCTGCATTATAAAATCTAAAAACGACTAGACATATGTTATATATTTTGTTGAGTTGTTTAATTATCTCAGATGTTTCCAACAATGTTCAAACCGTGAGAAATCTGAAATTTTAATCAAGGTTAAGGGTCTGTTTCATTTGGTCGGCAGTTAATAGCATCATATCCTCTTTGTGTGTATGTCAGTGTTGTGGATGTCTGCCAGAAACCGTCAATAATTTAATTTTTATCTAGTTTTAATCCACATTTATATTAAACACTTTTTATATCTTGGTTGTTTTTTACTATATCTTTTAACCGGATGAAGGATTTTAGTCATCAGACATCTGGATCTTAAGTTATCAGAGAAACAAGCTGAGCAAATGTTAACAGCCTCTCTGAATGTCTCGTATCCAGAGGGGCTGAAACACTGATTATTAACATGAAACTGCTTTATTCAGTGTTTTACTGGTTTTAATCACTGTGTAGGATATTCCTCAGCAGAACACTGTCTACCTTAATAAGTGGCCAATGCCATCACTTTATTACTTTCCTTATTGTTTGAATGTGTACATTTGTGTCCATAACTATGTTGGAAATTTTTAACTCAATTCTCCAAGTTGTATGTGTGTTAAAATCAGGTGATTAATATCTCAGTAACCACTAGAGATAAACATGTGCTGTTTGGTAGCATTGTAATCTCCTGAGCATAAGAACATTTGATTTTTAGTCATGGTAGTTGTTTGGTAACAAGGTACAGTTGTTTGAGAGATTGTTTTAAAAATAAGACAAATTATCTGATCTCCAGTGGATGCCATGATTGGTCAGTCGCTTCTCTGAAGTCCCTTATCTACCTGTACCTATAAAAGACCATCACTGGAATGCAATAGTTGGATTCTCTTTGTTACTGGTACGAGGTCCCATTCTTTCTCTGAGTTGAAACCAACTTCAGCTGACAAATCTTCATCTCCACTCCCCACGGTGGCAACACCTTCTCATCTCTCCTGACGTCACCACACCACTCAGCAGCTACCAGCCCACAGACATGCAAGTAGCACACTTCTGCTCTGCTAACCGGGTGAATTCAAAAAGCTTCATCTGCTTAGAACTGAATTCTAAATTTGCCACCCCAGTTTACCAGCTGCTTCCAGTGACGGTCACTGGTCAACCCCTTTTCTGACAAACTCTGGTTCTGCATTCATTCATTCTTTCATTGTGGCGTCATTATTTGTTTAGTGAGTGTTGTTTTGTGTCATTGTTAGGTTAGTCTTTAGGTAATAAATGTTTTGCATATAAAGTCATTGCCTTTGTTTTCTTTAACTTACTTTCAGTCACCTTACGTATCCGATTCCTCTCCTGAGTGCAAGTTAATTCCTTCCCAAAGCTGATTTATGTGTTAAAGATTCTCTTGACTAATCACCAAGAGAAACTATTTATTAGTCTTATTATGCTGATTCTGAGGTTGTAACGCTGGACAAATAATTGAAGTGGTTCTGTGTTCTGTGTTTTAGCCCCAAACTGAGCTAAAATTTCCCTACAATTGGGTCTGTTTGTTTTGGAGAGGAGGAGACCTCTGTGGATAATTTGGCTCCTGGTAAAAACCTCCTGAACAATGAACACAAAGGAATCCTAACCGGGAGAAGCTGACTGCAATGACTGCAATGGTGCTTGTTTCACAATGAAGACAACAACTCCCATGATCCCACACTACTTCATGATGTCATCAAACTCTGTCTTTTGTTATTGTTTTGATTAAGAGACCACTAGCAGCAGAAGTTAAATACTGTGCATTTATTAATGTCTAACAGTGTTTATTATTTCATTTTACTGTAATACTTAAAAATGTTAGAGTCACCTCACATGTTAAAAAGTGGTGTTTTCCTCACAGGCTGGTCCATCTTCTCCACATGTCGTCTCCATCAGTACCACTTTGTTGCTGAACCCATGAATTGGACTGAAGCTCAGACCTACTGCAGAGAGACATACACAGACCTGGTCACCATTGAAAACACTGAAGACATGAACCAACTCATCAACACAGTTTCATCTGCTGGTTACAACAGTCAAGTCTGGATTGGCCTGTACAGTAACATTGATTGGAAGTGGTCAGATGGGTACAGAGGGAGTGGGGCTGAATATAGGGACTGGGAATCAGGTTATCCATACTTATCGATTAATATTCACTGTGTACTCATTGGACATGGTTACTCATGGTGGGATAGTGATTGCAAAAGCAATTATAAATTCGTCTGTTATAATGGTAAGTACCCAGCTAAGCATTATTTCTTCTCTAATAATGATTACATTGAAGTTCAGCACTTCAAATCAAAGATTCATTTTTTCCCCAATAATTTATCTGCAGGAACACAGCTGGATCCTCAATTTGTTTTTGTGAATCAACCAATGAACTGGTCCAATGCTCAGAGGTACTGCAGGGAGAACTTCATAGACCTGGCCACTGTGAGGAACAACACTGAGAGCCAGGAGGTCCTGAATTTGTTGCCAGGTAAAGACTGGGCATGGATCGGCCTGTACAGAGATCCTAACATTAACTGGTCTGATGGCAGTACCTACTCGTTCACCAAATGGGGTGGCTCAATTTCAGCATCACTCAGATTGGTGAAAATGATGTGTGGTGTGCAGGAATCAAACCAATGGTCGTTTAAGTCCTGTGAAGAGAGATTTCCATTTGTCTGCTACAACATCCCTGGTGAGTGGTTTACTGTCCTTCAGTGGAAGCCAGAGAATGCTGCATAACTTTAGCGTAAATCATGTTTGAATGTACATGAAAAAATGTAAATATCACAGAACTAATATGACAGCAAATGAATGATTCATTCTCCTCTCATTCTGTGTCTCAGTACCAGTAAAGAGGTGGGTAGTTAAGCTGAGGATGAAGGTGCAGGACTCCTCTGTGGATCTCAATGACCCTGCTGTGAAAGCAAACATCCTGAAAAAGGCAAGTCTCCCAAAATCCAGACTGGGTTGGGGGCTGGTGTGTCTCAAACAGGTCTAGAATACTTGTTTACATGCTTATTCTGCTTGATGTGTTTTGCCACTATGAAGTTTGATAATATCTAAAAACCAGTGGGGGGTTTTTTACACACAACAACAACACAGTAGAGAGGATGAATGTTTCAAAATGGCTTCCATCTGTGTTTCCCAGTTCCAGGACAGACTGAAGGAGCAAAGAGTGAGTGGAGTCACCCTGAAGTGGAGAGAACAGCCTGATGGGAAAGTCTTCCACAAGGAGGGAAAAGAAGAGAAGAAGAAAAAAAGAAAGAAGACTGAGCTCTGAAATGAAAACCCAGCTTTGCTTATCTGTAATCCATGTTGAATGTTGATTCTCTATCTGCTAACAATATACACATCATCAGCTTAACCGTAACCTTGACTACATCCTGTATAGAAGAGTTTTATCCTTCCTCATCAATATTACTGTGTGAAGTGTTTCAATCAAAGTCACTTTTCTTCCAAATAAAACATATGAGATGAGTCTTTGGCTTCAAGTTTGCAGTGTGTGAACCAACCTGATAAAAGCAACAGACACACAGTTATGGCAGTGATTTATTGCAGAATAATAAAGTAATCTAGGTGATAATGGGAGCACTGGTAGTCTGCAAAGGCCTTCCATCCAAACTTTTGAAATCTGTAGACTTGCTGCACTCAAACAAAAACACTTTAGCAAAAGGCAAGAGTACTAAGAAAAGACACAACTGACAAATGTATGAAAAAGTGTGAGTATCTTATATAGATAATATGATATAGGCTGATAATATAGGCTGACACAGCAAAATGTATCCACTTCACATTCCCTCCATGACAGCCAGTGGAGGAAGAAGTTTTTACATCCTTTACTTCAAAGCAGCAATACTACAATATAATATAAGTATGATGAGTAAAACGTAGTAGAAGTATAACAAGTGAAAATAGTGGTTGTGCAGTGACGTTAATATGACATTATTAGATTATTAATACTGATACATCAGTGTGTGAACAACATTTTGTTGTTGTAGCTGGTTAAGGTGGAGCTAGTTTGAACTACTTTATATACAGCAAACTTAACTGTAGGTAGTTAAGTCCAGTGGTTCCCAACCTAGGGGTTGGGCCCCTCCAAAGGGTCCCAAGATAAATCTGACGGGTCGTGAGATGATTGATGGGAGAGGAAAGAGGTTAAAAGACAAGTGAAACACTGGTTTAATCTTTAATGTGTTGTATTTCATATCATGAGTGTTTTTATGTTAAATAAAATATTCTGTACAGTAACTAGTGACTATAGGTGTTAAATAAATGTATAATATTTCCTCAAATATTGTGAAGTACATGTTGCTAAAAATGGAAATATTCAAGTAAAGTACAAGTACCTCAACATTGTACTGAAGTACAGTATTTGAGTAAATGTACTTAGTTTGTTGTCAGATGAAGACAGGAACATGTCATGTGACTGAGCACCTCTGTTATTTTACACACCATTGGACAAACTATGTGCTCCTACAAACATGGTTGTGAACGTCACACCAAACCTCTGTAAATATGTCAGGTCTAAATAATTACACACAACTAAAGAATATACAGATACATAGTGGGATTATAGTGGATTATCAATGACTGCATGAGCACATACTGTGTTTCATATTGCATACATGCTGAGCTCTCCACGTATCTGTGTGTGAGAATTAAAATGCAACACTGCACTCTTGTGTTTGCATGTGTGTATTGTTGGCTACAAAGTGAGAGTCTAGTAAATGTGGGAACAAAGTGAGAGACAGACATGTAAAACAAGAGGGGAGGATGTGATTTGTTATTGTAGTTTTACTGAACTACAGCTGATTGCATGTTACCCTTTAGAAATAATCTTACTACCATAGGATCATTAAAATGGTTTGCTTGAGAAAACATATGAAATATCTTCATTTTAGAGGAGTCATTGAACCTCTCCTGTATTTCTCTCTTTGTTGGTAATGATTTACTGAGTCCTATTGCATTTCTACATGAGATGCTTGAGAGAATTTGAGGAAGAGAAATGAAACATGTATTGAGTTCAGTAAAGTGACTTATTTGGATGTAGTTTGGTTAAACTAAGAACCTGGAGTTTTGTATTGATTTGCAGCCTTGTAACATTTAGATGGGAGCTGTGTTTAGTGGCCTTTTGTTTGACACAAATGATAATGATGTAATAATAAATTACTCACCTTTACCTGGTTTCTTGGAGAGTGGATGCCACCCTTCGGTGATGAAACCTTCCGTGACCATGAACCTGGGAAGAATCATCACCCATTTACCTTGTGTGAGCCCGGCTATGTGCTCCTGTGTGTCTGGCACAGTTAGAGTGTAAGGTTGATAACAGAGATGGGAGAAATTACTCACCTTATGCAACATTTCTGGAGAAGAAACTCAGGCACAGTGCAGATGAGTAGAGGAGAGAACACCTGCTGCCAAGCAGGCTGCCTGCGTGACGTTATGTCATAGAAAGATGTAAGATGAGAGGCCAGAGAAGAACGAGCGACAGACATTGTTTTTCCCTTTATTCATCTCACCTGAGTTGGGGAGACAGAAGCAACCCCCTCCTCAGTGTGGTGCCTCTAACTCCTGGAACACACAGCCTACCTTTACCTGAACAGTGTGTGTGCATCGCTGAACTGCTGCGTCTCACACACCTGCAGTGTCAACACAGACAGTGTTGCTGCTGCAGTGCTGCTACTGCCAGTCCTATATTTCTACATAGAGTTTGACTTTGATAATGGACGTTAATAACAGAATGTTTCATATCATTTCATTTATATTTAGTTTAGACAGTCAAAGGTTAAGAATCGTGTGCTCATTTGTGAAAAAGAAATAAATGTGAAAGCTTTGTTTCTGACGGGCATGGTGGGGTCAAGTTGGGGCTACTTCTGTGTCAGACACATACACTCCTCATGATGGGTGAGGGAGGGACGGGGTGCGTCCTCTGACAGTCAGCTTCCTCCCCAGGGCCTGGAGGCAGCTAAGGAAGGGGAAACCACAGCCCCTTGATGCCCCAGCCAGTTGATGGTGGAGTGATGCTGCTTCCACTTGCAGATAATGGCCTCAGTGGTGCTTATGGGAACATTTAAGAGTTGAGGAATCAGTCGCTAACCTGTACCCTTCCTATGTTGCTCAACAGTCTTGTTGCAAAGGTTTTGGGAGAGCTCTTTGCCTCTAATCATCATGAGATGCTTCTTCATGACAGCTTGGTAACAAATAATGTGTTCACAGATGTCTAACCCTTTTTAAAAGAGTGGAAGTGCTAATAGCCACATGAACTAACCAGCTGATTCTAAATATCACAGGTAAGAGGACTAATTAGTGGTTCAGTGTTTGTTCATACAGCGTGTTCAAGACTTTAGGTCATTCAAATTTAATGCACATGACTTTTTTGATTGGAATGTTATGATTTCTTTAGCTGTTTTGCCTTATTGAGTTAATATCAATGTCTGATCTTAATTTCATATGAATATCTGCACTGGAAATATGTTTCCTGAAAAAAATGTTGACGTGTTGAATACTTATTTCCCCCACTGTACATTTCTATTTTTCGTGTTAATTATTATACACATATGATGAAAGGAAGACGATGCACCTGAAATAGTTATATTTGTTCTGACTTATAACATGAGTTTGCCTAATTTGCATAATTTCATGATAAAAATAAAGGTTATAATACAGAAATATATTGTATGTAGGTCTGTAATAATAAGTTTCATTGTGACAGAAGAACAAGGTGGTGCCTTAGAACACATCCACCCTCACCCACGTTTAGGTTATTAAGAAATTTCACATAGGCTTGGCTATGTTGCAGATTGGGCCTACTGGTACAGAAAAAATAGATATTGTGATCCGTTGTGGGGAGAGTGAGGTAACCTGTTTTACATTTACATTGTTACACTATAATACCAACTGTACCAACAAATTATATACATTTATTTTAGTCTAAAATACAAAATGTGTAATATTTCACTCATGACTGTATATCTGAGCAGGCTGTAAGTTATATACTGTACATAAACAACTACTATACAGTATGTACTGTACATAAAGTAACGTCATTTTACCATTTACCGTTACCTATGTTTGACACAAAATACGAGTAGACTACATTAGGAGTTAAAAGAAAAGATCAAGCAAACACCAAGTTACTTAAATGATAAATTAAATAACACAAATAATGACTTCATTTAAAATTAGGGAACTCCCAGCTGTCGTTATACAACAGCTGGCCCGCCAAAATCCAAAGTATTAAACACAGCAAACAGCTGCACAACTTCCAGCCTCACTAGAGGACATTAATTAGATCAGAGTGGATGTGTTGGACAAATCTAACAATTAATTAACATTTAATCACAATTGTTGGATATGGAAATATACACAAGGAATGACTATATACAGGTGAAAACATTTCTGTGGTATGTGTGACCTGCCCAACTGGAGGGTAAGGCACTGCTAATCCCACCTTAACCTGGGCTTCCCCCAAGACCACCTACTCTATACAGGTCAACACACAGATAAGTGTAAAGAAATTAAACAGAGACGTGGCTTCGAGAACAATATATACAAATATATATTCAAATTACTCCTAAAAACTAAAACATATGATTAACAAGCCAGGCTGACTGGTACGAGATAGCCTCTTCCTCCCACGACTACATCACCATGTGTTTTCACAGCACTGCCACCACTGCAAGCACACACACACACACACACACAAACACACACACACACAGCAAACTAACACCCCTAGGTGCCGTGTAATACTTGTCTGCATGCAGGTGCACAACAAACCATACGGCTAGAGCCCCCACACAGTACAGCCCGGATACCTAAAGCTAAAATAAAGGAGCGCAGAGACAGCATTAATACACCTAACGAGGTCCTTCAGGCGCAGTGGACTCGTCTCACAACACAAATCAACCCATACTACAATCAGTCAAAAATATGCTGAACCAAAAGAGGCAAAAGCAACACTACATACAACTAAACAAAAGAAAGAAAAAAATAAAAAGAACAAAAACTATAGGCAAAACAGTAGCAAACTATCCTAAAAGAAAAGAAAAAGGAAAATTAAAAAAAACAAAAAAAAAACAATCCCAAATATCCAACCGTGGCCTTCAATATGATATGCTTAATTATTTCATCCTACCTCTACCATAATAACCCCGGCCAATTATGGCACAGCTCAAATGCTCCTCCGCTCTGGACCCCTAAATCACAAAGAACTCATCATTTTTTATACGACTCAATACAACACTACACAGGAAACAACAACTATTAGTGCCTACCTCTACAGGTGAAATCTACTGTCTCCCACGGATCTGGATGTTCAAAAGCTGGGGTTGCCTGCACCTGGTATTTACAATTGTTGCCATTAATACCATGAAGAAAACCTGGCAGGTTGACTTTCAACTACTATACATACCTCGAACAGGAAGACCAAACTCCCTGTCTGCCAGCTGACCACTGTGTAGGAGGACTATAGCACTCTGCCGTACGCTACGGGAAAAGACGTCTCTGTGTGTGTGTATTCAATGAGTATTTAAAATGTGATTTTATTACAGTGGTGACTTATGACCTCTCATATCAGCGTCATCACAGTTGAATGGGTACGCTTCATTCACATCAGATCACAGCAGGGGGCGACGGAGTGTTTTCTATAAAGAAATGGACAAGGCTCTCCGCCCGCCCACCCTACAGGTGTGCGCTGGTGAGATGAGGAAACACATCCGATCTGCTCCCTGCTGAACTACTTTACAGCAAACATACGGTGAGTAATAATCTGAATGTATTTAAGCGGTAATGTTACCCTGCAGTTCTTCCAAAAGTTCCAGATTATTGCTCAGGAGGTCGTACATACTCATGTATGTAATAATAGAATAGGTACCTGGTAGTTAAACAATGACTACAGTGTAATTTGTAAATTCCTAAATTTTTACCCCCTTATTCCATAACGTTACATCTTGTTCCCCTGTACCTACATATATGTATTGGTACGTACTGTACTGGTACACCGTTAGTACAAAAGATTACACCGTAACTACAGAGTAATTACACTGTACGTTGCGGGCTGTATTGTAAAGCGTTACCAAAATAAAATGTCATCTTTGTTGGCTATATGTCCACTAACAGGGCCTCACACAGCTTAATTAAAACATACTATAGTTATTTAACAAACTTACTCTTCCTACTAGCTATCATACATTGTAACTACTCGCGTTAATTCTTTGCTTATCAAAGTAATCCTTCATACATATCACATTCCTACTGAGTCATGTAGAGTTTAAAGGCAATTTAATAGATATCACAATAAAAAAAACATACATCATACATCAGCTTCAACCTCACTGAAAGTTGTCCACTGGATGGCACTGTGGTTCTATTACTATGTAACAATTTGACAGGCATTACTTTGTGACCAATAATATATAGATTACAAGATGATTTTATACTTAAGAAACATTGAATCAAACTTCTGGTTTTAAGGAACACAGAAATTCAACTAAGGCTTAACTGAATTTATGACAGGTCTGGACTATCTTTATTGGAAGTCTTACCAGGGTGAAAGCATCAGGGGAGGAATGTGGGTGTGTGTGTATGTATGAGATTAGAAGGTGAAAAGAAACATAAAATGTAGGTAGAGTTGTCCAAACTCATCAAACAAATTGATGAGGTTTCACTATGATAAACAGTCTCTCTGCATTTGTCCAAGGAAAGGGTCCTTTAATCCGGCATCCTCTGAATCTTGGGTTGATAAAGCATGTAGCAGCATTAGTGTCATAAATTCCACTTGGGATTGTCCCACACAATTTAGAGAGAGTTTGGGGTGAGGAGATGGTTCTGTGAGGAGTCAAAACGGACACTTTAATGTGAAGGAAGGGTTCTCAGTTTACCTGAGGGCATTTCCAGACAAAGTTGAATCTACATCCATGTCTTTTGAGGTTAGAGGTTGTTGATTGAGCTCAGACCTTCTTTGGGCTATTTTTGCAGGAAAAACAAAGATCAACTGGTTCTCCTACAATTCTGACAGGTTTGAGGCTAGAGTAGGCAAGTGTTGAAAATGTTTGTAAAAATAATCTTTTTTGCTCATTTTCTAAAACTATTTTCCACTATTATTTTCTGTGTTGTACAACATTATGTGCATATTTGTCTGTAACTTTCATGGTAGCTCAGCTCTGTGAAGCACATTTACATCGTACATTCCTGGAATGAAATGTATGATATAAATAAAGTTTTGTTTGCTTGCTTGATAATATCAAAGACAAATCCATGTAAATGTGGAGCATGCAAACTAAGTGTGTGTCTGTGTTTGTTTGTTTTGCAGGAATGGGAGCAGAAGAACAGCACATAAACCTCTCAACCCCTCACATCAGTCTCATGTTATTTCCTTTTCCTTTTTCTTTTCAAGAAATTGTGTTTATATTTATTTAAACTGTTCATACAGTCTGAGAGCGTGTTGAGGACACAAGCATAGCATTCACATGAACCAGAACAAGTTGCCTGTTTTAGTAAACTGTAAGTACCACAACATACAGAAATAGCAAGCTTTTGAAACTTTTATACTATGGAGCATGTTTAGTGCACAAACTTTCTTCTTCAAGCAACCACCAGTCTCTTTGTTTCCTTTTCACTCAAAATCTGATTCAGTTTGGGTTCAAAAAGGTCAAAACCAAGTATTTATTTGTAAATGTTTAAAGGAAATACTAGCTTCCCTTTGTTTATTTATGTTGATATATTTAAAGTGTTTTTGTAGAATTTGTTTGGCGCCACACGATCATATTTTCTACATCATGACTGGTTGTCATTCATGTGTGTCAGCATCAGCAGACAAAGTGCATCTTTAAGGGTCACAGTAATCACACAGCAGCTGAACAACAATGCAGCTCCTCTCAAAGAGCTATTTATTTCAAGAAGCAGAATTATTCTCAGCATCATCATGAATTCATATTTTATGTCTGTGATGTGGGAGGAATTTGAAGGTATATTGGTGGGTAATGGTGAATCCCCTGTTTTATTTCCTGTTTTCTTGCTGAATGAATACAATACTGTATTTGTATTGTGGAGAATCTCCGGACACTGACCTCTGGTAGCTGTTTCAGGACAGCAGCTGACAGTTGGTAGGCCCCTTCATCCTGGTTTACTGTCCACTGGCTCTGAAACCAGAGCCCCTCATCTTCATCAGGGCCTTTTTTAGTTGTGTCCATTACCTGAACTGCCAGTTTTTAATATTGAAAACCATATTTTTTCACTTGTCTCTAGTGTTGTGTAGCCATGCAGATACTTTTGGTTGTATTTGTCCAGGTATTGAGATTTCTGCACCAACACAATGAGACTGAATAGAATATTGTTTATGGCACTAACAGCATAATCAATAATTACAAATTCAAACGCAACATGTCTTTCAAGAAACCTGTTTTCTTAAGTACTATTTTTGCAGTAGGAAGTTGTTCCAAACCAAAAGTACCTGCATGGCTACCACCTGCACCTGCTTACTGAGAAAAAATGAGCCTGATTCCAGACTAGAGATGTGCTGCCCACATGTCTCATCAATGTCATATTTTTTTATATTTTTATGGTGCTTTTTTGATTTTGGCTTTATGCTCCACTGTAGTCAGCATGTTAGCATGAAGACAAGGAGTAGAGGATTTATATCTGCAAGTATTTAGTTCATGTTGTTTCTCTGTCAGCTTGGCGTGGCTTATAACTGAGCAAGATGTCTGATGTCAGTAAATGTGAACCTGCTGTACATAGCTTGGCTTTGTAGGTGGGGGTGGGGGGTTGTGGGCGGAATACAGACTCAGGCATCAGTGTTTGTTTTTGCATCTTATTCATTTTCTACTCTGTTTTATATCTCAGACAGTCTCTGCCTTGGTGACAGACATGCTTGTACATAAATGAATAAACTTGACAAACAGCTCACTGCTGACTGTGATGAAATGCAACATTTCTATTTTTCTGAGCGTTTTAAGGTCGTCTCCATGTTAAAGGATGTGGTTCGAGTTAAGAAAAAGCTTAAGTTGAGGTTGTACTTAAAGGGCTCGTAAAAAAGGAAGTTTGAACATTCACTTTTCCATGACAGCTGGGCAAACTCCATCTGCTGTACAGAGAACTACTCTCCTGAGACTGAAAGTGTGATCACTGTTAGTTTTTGGAGCTGTTCCTCAACAAGCTGCCCTAAACTCATCATGAGGAAGAAACATGTCACACAGTGCAGCCGTGTGGCTCATTAACGTGTTTTTAATAGTTTTTGGACAACGGAGGTCTACGGCACAGAGAAATAAGATATATCAGACTTTGGATACAAACACAATACTTGTAAGTAGGATGAGTTCATTGCTGTTCAAAGACATTACTGTTAGCGGCTGGATCAGTAAAATCAGTCCTTGGGGAAACTTCCACTCCCAACATAAAGCTCTGCAAATGAATATCAGCTGTAACAATGAGGAAATGAAACAGCATGTCTGACAACTCCTTCAGGCTCTGCAGGAGGGAGGAGACAGACAGAAACTCAGGGTTTGAAGAAAAGCTGCCAGTGAGCAGGTTAGTTCACAGAGTGAGTTACCACAGTGACTGACCCTCAGTTAAAGTCATCTCATGTGTTTTCACTAAACCCACGATCTGGAACAGACCCCAGGCTAAAGAGAAGCCCCCTTACTGATGGGTGTAGTCAAAAGTATGCTCTGTTGCACCTGTAACCACACCCAACAGCAATGTCATGATGTACTTACCACAGCCCAAAGTACACTTCTCTACATCACAGCAGCAAGGTGAGAAGTTTAACCACTGAAGGTCAGCAAAAAGATTTTCAGCTGCTGTTAAATTGCTAATTTAATAATGTGGGAGCTCACATGCAGTATATATATGCCCAATATGTATGAACATGCCACAACCTGAGGGACAGTGAATGACCTACACACACACACACACACACACATGCACACACACACACACACACACACACACACACACACACACACACACACGCACATACACACACGCACACACACACACACACACACACATGCACACACACACACACACACACACACACACACACACACACACACACACGCACACACACACACACATACACACACGCACACACACACACACACACACACGCACACACACACACACACACACATACACAAACGCACATGCACGCGCGCGCACACACACACACTTGTGGACTTGAATGGAAATCTGATCAAGTTTTAGGTCATATTTATGCAGAAATAGAGCAAATTCTAAAGGATTCACAAATTTCAAGCAGCACTGTACATATGTAGAGCTTGATGACCTCAAAATCGTGCTGTCCAATATGTATCAACATGCCATAAACTGAGGGACAGTGAATGACCCAGACACACACAAACACACACACACACACACACACACACACACACACACACACACACACAAATACATGCATAAGATATACTATATATAATTGATATATATCAATCTTAATGTTGGAGAAGTACCACTCCATTCTTCAGAGACATGCTGTACCCTCTGGTTTGCATCTTTGTGGAGAAGGATTCATACTGCAGCAGGATAATGACCCCAAACACACCTCAAAGCTTTGCAAGAACTACTTGAAGACCAAAGAAGACCAAGGAGTCCTGACTGTCATGAACTTGGAGGGAGATGTTGCTGCTGAATTATCTGAATGACACTTTTTCAACGCTGTGAGCACCAAAAAACAAAGAAACAAAAAATTCCATTCACCTCTAATGTATAGAAGACAGAAATCTCAGAAAAACAGAAAGACAAATACAACTGAAACTCTTCACACTAGATATGACTGGAGCTAAGTGAGAAATAAAATATATATTTTTTGTAGTTGGGAAAAAAATAAAATATTCTGTGAGTACATGACAATGTTTTGGAGACAAACATTTATATACGTCATACTTTTTGCATTTGGAATACAGCAGAACAGTGACTTTTAACAGTAACAGAGAAGAGAAGCTGGTTTTGTATTTGACTAGATTTGCCTAAGAACAGCAAATACAGAGGTAGAGTTTCCTTTTAATAGTGAACATCGACACACAGAGACCTCAGAACAGCATCATGATGGAAAGGATCTTGTTGGGTGTCCTGTATCTCTCAGGTCAGTGAAATATTTAAAGATATAATATGTAACTTTTCTGCATTATAAAATCTAAAAACGACTAGACATATGTTATATATTTTGTTGAGTTGTTTAATTATCCCAGATGTTTCCAACAATGTTCAAACCGTGAGAAATCTGAAATTTTAATCAAGGTAAGGGTCTGTTTCATTTGGTCGACAGTTAATAGCATCATATCCTCTTTGTGTGTATGTCAGTGTTGTGGTTGTCTGCCAGGAACCGTCAATAATTTAATTTTTATCTAGTTTTAATCCACATTTTTATTAAACACTTTTTATATCTTGGTTGTTTTTAACTATATCTTTTAACCAGATGAAGGATTTTAGTCATCAGACATCTGGATCTTAAGTTATCAGAGAAACAAGCTGAGCAAATGTTAACAGCCTCTCTGAATGTCTCGTATCCAGAGGGGCTGAAACACTGATTATTAACATGAAACTGCTTTATTCAGTGTTTTACTGGTTTTAATCACTGTGTAGGATATTCCTCAGCACAACACTGTCTACCTTAATAAGTGGCCAATGCCATCACTTTATTACTTTCCTTATTGTTTGAATGTGTACATTTGTATCCATAACTATGTTGGAAATTGACTATAATTTTAACTCAATCTCCAAGTTGTATGTGTGTTAAAATCAGGTAATTAATATCTCAGTAACCACTAGAGATAAACATGTGCTGTTTGGTAGCATTGTAATCTCCTGAGCATAAGAACATTCGATTTTTAGTCATGGTTGTTGTTTGGTAACAAGGTACAGTTGTTTGAGAGATTGTTTTAAAAATAAGACAAATTATCTGACCTCCAGTGGATGCCATGATTGGTCAGACGCTTCTCTGAAGTCCCTTATCTAACTGTACCTATAAAAGACCATCACTGGAATGCAATAGTTGGATTCTCTTTGTTACTGGTACGAGGTCCCATTCTTTCTCTGAGTTGAAACCAACTTCAGCTGACAAATCTTCATCTCCACTCCCCACGGTGGCAACACCTTCTCATCTCTCCTGACGTCACCACACCACTCAGCAGCTACCAGCCCACAGACATGCAAGTAGCACACTTCTGCTCTGCTAACCGGGTGAATTCAAAAAGCTTCATCTGCTTAGAACTGAATTCTAAATTTGCCACCCCAGTTTACCAGCTGCTTCCAGTGACGGTCACTAGTCAACCCCTTTTCTGACAAACTCTGGTTCTGCATTCATTCATTCTTTCATTGTAGCGTCATTGTTTGTTTAGTGAGTGTTGTTTTGTGTCATTGTTAGGTTAGTCTTTAGGTAATAAATGTTTTGCATATAAAGTCATTGCCTTTGTTTTCTTTAACTTACTTTCAGTCACTTTACGTATCCGATTCCTTTCCTGAGTGCAAGTTAATTCCTTCCCAAAGCTGATTTATGTGTTAAAGATTCTCTTGACTAATCACCAAGAGAAACTATTTATTAGTCTTATTATGCTGATTCTGAGGTTATAATGCTGAACAAATAATTGAAGTGGTTCTGTGTAATAATTCTGCTTAACACTAAATTTCCCCAAACTGAGCTAAAATTTCCCTACAATTGGGTCTGTTTGTTTTGGAGAGGAGGAGACCTCTGTGGATAATTTGCATAATTTGCAAAGACTGCAATGGTGATTATTTCACAATGAAGACAACAACTCCCATGATCCCACACTACTTCATGATGTCATCAAACTCTGTCTTTTGTTGTTGTTTTGATTAAGAGACCACTAGCAGCAGAAGTTAAATACTGTGTGTTTAATAATGTCTAACAGTGTTTATTATTTCATTATACTGTAATACTTAAAAATGTTAGAGTCACCTCACATTTTAAAAGTGGTGTTTTCCTCACAGGCTGGTCCATCTTCTCCACATGTCGTCTCCATCAGTACCACTTTGTTGCTGAACCCATGAATTGGACTGAAGCTCAGACCTACTGCAGAGAGACATACACAGACCTGGTCACCATTGAAAAGACTGAAGACATGAACCAACTCATCAACACAGTTTCATCTGCTGGTTACAACAGTCAAGTCTGGATTGGCCTGTACAGAGTCATTGATTGGAAGTGGTCAGATGGGTACAGAGGGAGTGGAGAGGAATATAGGAACTGGGAATCCAATCAACCAGATTTAGGGGCTGATGAACTCTGTGTAGTGAGTAGAGCTAAAGATCAGTTATGGTGGGATGATTTCTGCCAAGTTCAAAATGTTTTCATCTGTTATAATGGTAAGCACTAAGCAAAGTATTATTTCTTCTCTAATAATGATTATATTGTAGTTCAGGACTTCAACTCAAAGATTCATTTTTCCCCCAATAATTTAACTGCAGGAACACAGCTGGATCCTAAATTTGTTTTTGTGAATCAACCAATGAACTGGTCCAATGCTCAGAGGTACTGCAGGGAGAACTTCACAGACCTGGCCACTGTGAGGAACAACACTGAGAACCAGGAGGTCATGAACTTGGTGCCAGGTACATACTGGGCATGGATCGGCCTGTACAGAGATCCTAACATTAACTGGTCTGATGGCAGTGCCTACTCGTTCACCAATTGGAGTGGTTCAGTTTCAGCATCACTCAAATTGATGAAAATGATGTGTGGTGTGCAGGAATCAAACCAATGGACATTTAAGTCCTGTGAAGAGAGATTTCCATTTGTCTGCTACAGCATCCCTCCTGGTGAGTGGTTTACTGTCCTTCAGTGGAAGCCAGAGAATGCTGCATAACTTTAGCATAAATCATGTTTGAATGTACATGAAAAAAATGTAAAAATCACAGAACTAATAGGACAGCAAATGAATGATTCATTTCTCCTCTCATTCTGTGTCTCAGTACCAGTAAAGAGGCAGGTAGTTAAGCTGAGGATGAAGGTGCAGGACTCCTCTGTGGATCTCAATGACCCTGCTGTGAAAGCAAACATCCTGAAAAAGGCAAGTCTCCAAAATCCAGACTGGGTTAGGGGCTGGTGTGTCTCAAACAGGTCTAGAATACTTGTTTACATGCTTATTCTGCTTGATGTGTTTTGCCACTATGAAGTTTGATAATATCTAAAAACCAGTGGGGGTTTTAGACACAACAACAACACAATAGGGGGGATGAATGTTTCCAAATGGCTTCCATTTGTGTTTCCCAGTTCCAGGACAGACTGAAGGAGCAAGGAGTGAGTGGAGTCACCCTGAAGTGGAGAGAACAGCCTGATGGGAAAGTCTTCCACAAGGAGGGAAAAGAAGAGAAGAAGAAAAAAAGACAGAGGACTGAGCTCTGAAATGAAAACCCAGCTTTACTTATCTGTAATCCATGTTGAATGTTGATTCTCTATCTGCTAACAATACACTATCATCAGCTTAACCGTAACCTTGACTACATCCTGTATAGAAGAGTTTTATCCTTCCTCATCAATATTACTGTGTGAAGTGTTTCAATCAAAGTCACTTTTCTTCCAAATAAAACATATGAGATGAGTCTTTGGCTTCAAGTTTACAGTGTGTGAACCAACCTGATAAAAGCAACAGACACACAGTTATGGCAGTGATTTATTGCAGAATAATAAAGTAATCTAGGTGATAATGGGAGCACTGGTAGTCTGCAAAGGCTTTCCATCCAAACGTTTGAAATCTGTAGACTTCTGTTGCTGCACTCAAACAAAAACACTTTAGCAAAAGGCAAGAGTACTAAGAAAAGACACAACTGACAAATGTATGAAAAAGTGTGAGTATCTTATATAGATAATATGATATAGGCTGATAATATAGGCTGACACAGCAAAATGTATCCACTTCACATTCCCTCCATGACAGCCAGTGGAGGAAGAAGTTTTTACATCCTTTACTTCAAAGCAGCAATACTACAATATAACATAAGTATGATGAGTAAAACGTAGTAGAAGTATAACAAGTGAAAATAGTGGTTGTGCAGTGACGTTAATATGACATTATTAGATTATTAATACTGATACATCAGTGTGTGAACAACATTTTATTGTTGTAGCTGGTTAAGGTGGAGCTAGTTTGAACTACTTTATATACAGCAAACTTAACTGTAGGTAGTTAAGTCCAGTGGTTCCCAACCTAGGGGTTGGGCCCCTCCAAAGGGTCCCAAGATAAATCTGAGGGGTCATGAGATGATTGATGGGAGAGGAAAGAGGTTAAAAGACAAATGAAACACTGGTTTAATCTTTAATGTGTTGTATTTTATATCATGAGTGTTTTTATGTTAAATAAAATATTCTGTACAGTAACTAGTGACTATAGGTGTTAAATAAATGTATAATATTTCCTCAAATATTGTGAAGTACAAGTTGCTAAAAATGGAAATATTCAAGTAAAGTACAAGTACCTCAAAATTGTACTGAAGTACAGTATTTGAGTAAATGTAGTTAGTTTGTTGTCAGATGATGACAGGAACATGTCATGTGACTGAGCACCTCTGTTATTTTACACACCATTGGACAAACTATGTGCTCCCACAAACATGGTTGTGAACGTCACACCAAACCTATGTACATATGTCAGGTCTAAATAATTACACACAACTAAAGAATATACAGATACATAGTGGGATTATAGTGAATTATCAATGACTGCATGAGCACATACTGTGTTTCATATTGCATACATGCTGAGCTCTCCACGTATCTGTGTGTGAGAATTAAAATGCAACACTGCACTCTTGTGTTTGCATGTGTGTATTGTTGGCTTCAAAGTGAGAGTCTAGTAAATGTGGGAACAAAGTGAGAGACAGACATGTAAAACAAGAGGGGAGGATGTGATTTGTTGTTGTAGTTTTACTGAACTACAGCTGATTGCATGTTACCCTTTAGAAATAATCTTACTACCATAGGATCATTAAAATGGTTTGCTTGAGAAAACATCTGAAATATCTTCATTTTAGAGGAGTCATTGAACCTCTCCTGTATTTCTCTCTTTGTTGGTAATGATTTACTGAGTCCTATTGCATTTCTACATGAGATGCTTGAGAGAATTTGAGGAAGACAGATAACAGAGAGAGAAAATAAAACATGTATTGAGTTCAGTAAAGTGACTTATTTGGATGTAGTTTGGTTAAACTAAGAACCTGGAGTTTTGTATTGATATGCAGCCTTGAAACATTTAGATGGGAGCTGTGTTTAGTGGCCTTTTGTTTGACACAAATGATAATGATGTAATAATAAATTACTCACCTTTACCTGGTTTCTTGGAGAGTGGATGCCATCCTTCGGTGATGAAACCTTCCGTGACCATGAACCTGGGAAGAATCATCACCCATTTACCATGTGTGAGCCCGGCTATGTGCTCCTGTGTGTCTGGCACAGTTAGAGTGTAAGGTTGATAACAGAGATGGGAGAAATTACTCACCTTGTGCAACATTTCTGGAGAAGAAACTCAGGCACAGTGCAGATGAGTAGAGGAGAGAACACCTGCTGCCAAGCAGGCTGCCTGCGTGACGTTATGTCATAGAAAGATGTAAGATGAGAGGCCAGAGAAGAACGAGCAACAGACATTGTTTTTCCCTTTATTCATCTCACCTGAGTTGGCGAGACATAAGCAACCCCCTCCTCAGTGTGGTGCCTCTAACTCCTGGAACACACAGCCTACCTTTACCTGAACAGTGTGTGTGCATCACTGAACTGCTGCATCTCACACACCTGCAGTGTCCACACAGACAGTGTTGCTGCTGCAGTGCTGCTACTGCCAGTCCTATATTTCTACATAGAGTTTGACTTTGATAATGGACATTAATAACAGAATGTTTCATATCATTTCATTTATATTTAGTTTAGACAGTCAAAGGTTAAGAATCGTGTGCTCATTTGTGAAAAAGAAATAAATGTGAAAGCTTTGTTTCTGACGGGCATGGTGGGGTCAAGTTGGGGCTACTTCTGTGTCAGACACATACACTCCTCATGATGGGTGAGGGAGGGACGGGGTGCGTCCTCTGACAGTCAGCTTCCTCCCCAGGGCCTGGAGGCAGCTAAGGAAGGGGAAACCACAGCCCCTTGATGCCCCAGCCAGTTGATGGTGGAGTGATGCTGCTTCCACTTGCAGATAATGGCCTCAGTGGTGCTTATGGGAACATTTAAGAGTTGAGGAATCAGTCGCTAACATGTACCCTTCCTATGTTGCTCAACAGTCTTGTTGCAAAGGTTTTGGGAGAGCTCTTTGCCTCTAATCATCATGAGATGCTTCTTCATGACAGCTTGGTAACAAATAATGTGTTCACAGATGTATAACCCTTTTTAAAAGAGTGGAAGTGCTAATAGCCACATGCACTAACCAGCTGATTCTAAATAGCACAGGTAAGAGGACTAATTAGTGGTTCAGTGTTTGTTCATACAGCGTGTTCAAGACTTTAGGTCATTCAAATTTAATGCACATGACTTTTTTATTGATTGGAATGTTATGATTTATTTAGCTGTTTTGCCTTATTGAGTTAATATCAATGTCTGGTCTTAATTTCATATGAATATCTGCACTGGAAATATGTTTCCTGAAAAAAATGTTGACGTGTTGAATACTTATTTCCCCCACTGTACATTTCTGTTTTTCGTATGAATTATTATTATACACATATGATTAATACTTCATCTCCATGATAGAAAGAAGAAGATGTCAGATGACGTGAGTCAGATACAGCTTCTCTCTCTGTCTCTTTGGTCACTAATTTCATCTCTGATGGTTAAATGTCTCTGTGGTTGTTGTGTGAATTTATCTCCCTAACAAGAATACAGCAGAGATCATATAATGTGCTGTAGGTAGTTTGCTTGTTGAAGTTACAGTGAGATGTCTGGACTCAGTCATTCATTTGGAATTGATCAGTTTTTAATTGAGTGGTTGTTCAGTCACCTGTTAATGATGTGTGATTAGTGAATGAGTGTGCAGGAGGTCTGGCTGCCTGCTTCTGACAGTTTCTTTAGTTTGTTTTTAAGCTGAGTCGTATATTGAGTAATAAGCTTAAAGTAACTAGAATAACAAGTGTTAACTAGTGGTGTAACAGATTGTAGTTGATCCGTGATCCGTACAGATCGCCCCCCACAGTTCAGCAGGCATATGAACTGTGGATTAATTGCAAAATGTAATGTCTCATTTAAGACAAAGTAAACAAACAAATTGCTGTAAGTACAAGTCATGGACAGACAGCGTGTCGCTAACAGGGATTTTGAAGAGCGACATTCAAACCAGCATCTAACGGGTCCGAAGTGATATTTGAGTTATGTTTACCTGCTATTTAATGTGCTGCAGCTGAGCAGCTGATTAGCATCTAGCTGCTAACTGACGTTAGCAGTGAATGTTTGTTATCATCAAGTTTTGATGATGTGGACCGAGGCTGTTTCATACACTACAGTGTTCAAAAGAGGAAGGTATCATGCCTCATATTGCAATAATTGAGCATTGAATATTTAATATATTTTATTTTATTTAAACATTGGACATCTTAAATGTTGTTTTCATTTGAGACCATGGGCAAAAGTTTCTTGCTGTAAGTGTGTTATAGAATAAATGGAAAACAAAGTTTTATTTGTCTCCCCCTTATTTTCACTGATCCTAATAATGATCTGATCCGTGACTCAAATCCGTGATACGATCCGAACCGTGAATTTTGTGACCCGTTGCGCCCCTAGTGTTAACATGTCAGCTTTGTAGACTATATTTTATATGTGGTGCATATAGATAAGAGTGTGTAAGTCATGTATTTGATACATGCATTCATACTTTCTGATGTGAACCTACACTTTTAGATCTGTGAATGTTTTTAGTGTTCAGCATTGATCTGAACCTGTATCACATTATAAGCTTTGTGGTACTTTATATATTTCTGTATACTAAGAAAATACACAGGAAACACATGTAAATCATGTGATATCTTGTCTGATTCTGATGAAAACATGAATCTGTTGTCACAATAGAACCATACTATAAATTTGAATTTAACTTTGTTTGTAAAATGACACATTCAGAACCACTCCAGGTCTAAAATGACACTTCTCTGTTTAGAAACAATATGTATAAATGTATTTAAAGAGGCATCCTTTTCACCACTCAGGGGTTTTTGTTTTTTAAAACAAGTTGATTTATTGGCATATAAAATTGCATATAAAATTTCTGCAAAACCCAAATTACATTCAGTGACATTTAAACAGTGTTGGTGAGATTTATTAATCCAACCTGTTACAGACTCTACCTTTGTTTGAGCAGTGTGAGACACAGCCTGAAACCTGGATGATGTTTTGCAAAGAAACATTGTCATTAACAACGTTTTTTGCATAAAGATACCAACCAATACCAAAACCGACCAATCAGATGTCTCAGGAGCAGAGAAGGAAAGCAGGCCGGGAATTTCCCTGGATTTTTAATTTTATAGGTAGAGTTTCCTTTTTACAGTTCACACAGTAGCATCATGATGGAAAGGATCTTGCTGGGTGTCCTGTATCTCTCAGGTCAGTGAAACCTCAGATATTTTACTGTGCTTGTCTTGTATAGTATAACACTTAAAAGGAAATGTTTGAGCTACCTTACATGCTCATACGGTCATACGTTTTTTCTATACAGTTCATTGTTTATTAAGTAGCGTTGTGATAGTGGGAAACATGGCATCAGGAAGTCAAATTGTTATTCTAAGCAAAGAGGGGCTTTCTCAGTGTCAAATCATGGCTAGACTAAATGTTTCTAAGGGGGCAGAGCATGGAACTCTAAAACACTTTGCTGAAACTGGATCAGTTATATTCAAAACATGATCAGTCAGAACAAAAGTGAGCACACCATCAGAAGTTCAATACTTTAAGCTTAGTTCTCTGAGAGATAGAAAAGTAATTTCATCACAGATACAGAATTTTCTAAATAAAGAACACAAGACTCCAGTCCAAAAGTTCTGTCAAAAGAGGGACTCAGAGGATGTGTAGCAGTTTTTAAACCACTTCTCAGGGGGGAAACAACGCTTGGAGTGGGCTAAGAAATACCAGCATTTCACAGTAAATGACTGGAAAAAAAGTCCTTTTTATTGATGAGTCCAAGTTTGAAATTGATGGCAGTAACAGAAGAGTGTATGTAAGGAGAGGAACAGGAGAGAGAATGATACCGCACTGTATCAAACCATCAGTGAAACATGGTGGGAGTATTCAAATCTGTGGGTGTTTTGCCTACTCCGGAGTTGGACACTTGCACCGAATTGACTCCACCCTGACAAAGAAGAAGTACCACTCCATTCTTCAGAGACATGCTGTACCCTCTGGTTTGCATCTTTGTGGAGAAGGAAGCTTTGCAAGAACTACTTGAAGACCAAAGAAGACCAAGGAGTCCTGACTGTCATGGACTTTCCTCCACAGTCACCTGACCTCAACCCCATTTCAACGATTTCAACAAAGAAGATTCAACTTTTCACTCAAATTGTTAAGCTGATATTATCATTTGAAAAAATAGTATTTAAGTCTAAACAAAAGTAAAATAGAAGTATCTTAGTGGTCTCAGACTTTTGGGCCCCACTGTAGATATGTGCATTAATGTGTTGTGTTCAGATGTATGTGAATTTCATATTTATATATATATATATATATATATATATAGGCTATATATAGATATATAGCTGGGGAAGGGGTTTTGTTTAACTGGTGAATGATGACGCCACCTAGGAGAGAGCCTAGGTCTCTAAATGTTGGTGTTAACAGGGGTGAGCAGTAGTAATTACCCAAGAGACAGTCAGACTCAATTTGAATAATTTATTCATAAATTACTCAATTAAAAAAAAGGCACAATGCAAAAATAATTAAACCTAATACTCTGAAACCAAGGCTTTATATAAAATGATAAAAAAAAAAAATAAAAAGATAAAAGTCTAATGAAATAAAGGGGAAAAGGAATTTTACAATTTTTACAATCCGATCCTTTTCCAGTCCGTCGCTGCGTCCAACTGTCCAGTCGCTCCGCCGACCAGCCGCCCTCTCCAGTCCGCTCTCAGCTCCGTAGCCAGCTCGTCCCTTCTGGTGTTGCTGCCCTGGAAGTAAAAAGAGGAAATCCGCCAGAGGGGAGCCAACGCCTGTACTTTCTCCGGTCCTTGCCCACCCTGTTTCACTAGGCTATACTTACACTTTGTCTGGACAGCTCGCCCAGCTGTCCAGACAAAGTGTAAGTACTGAGTATAGTTCGCCTGGGTGGGTATGACTCGTTTTCTCGGCCCCTGGGACTGCCCGACGACTCTGTGGCTCTGCGTTCCGCTCAGTCTTCCTCTCCTCCTCCGGCAGCAATGATGACCCTTTTCTGTGCTCTCTCACATATCTATATATCTATATATATCTACATCTGCTCACTTTCCTGTATAGACATCACTTTTTTAAGTACCTGTACTCTTTTTATCTGTTCTTTTTTTTTTTTTTTTTATCTTTCTGTGCTTTTATTGCTGATTGTATCATTTCTAATATCTGGTGGTAAGCAAGGAGGGTATACAGTGTTTTATCAAACATTTTATTGTCATTAGCCTCTGTCACTGTCCTTACACTCACAGCCCAGCAGCATCTCTTCTTCTCCACTGTGTGAATTATAGCTCTATAGGCTGACAGGTGTTTAGGGCAGAATATTTTACAGTAAAACTCAAAACAGATTTACAAAATAATAATAATGCAATCAATAATATTTAAAAGAAAAAGCAAAGAATTCAAAGACACAAAGCAGATAAAACATTTTTAATTGCTAATAAGTATCAGCAGCAGAGTAATTAAGGGGAATAATTTCAAATATAAGTGACAGGTAGGTTACAGGATAATTGTAATAAAATTCATCTTGGATAGAATTGACAATAGTCAACAATCAATTGTTTCCTATTGCAAATCCAAACCATCCAATTTGAGTCTTTTTTTTTCTCACTTACAAAAGGCAATGCAAGTTTATTCATATAGCACATTTCAACAACAAGGCAATCCAAAATGCTTTACATAAAACATAAAAGGCATCAAGGCAAAATGTAAAAGAAATAAGACAATATAAAAAAGACTTTTACATACAATTTTTAAAAAAGCTAAATAGAAAATAAAAATTAGCTAAAAGTAAAAGTAAGTTACAATGTAATGTAAGATATTAATCAAAAAGCCTCAAATTTGATTTAATAAAAGGCAAACAGAAAAGTCTTCAGCCTTGATTTAAAAGAACTGAGAGTTGCAGCAGACCTGCAGTTCTCTGGGAGTTTGTTCCAGATATGTTGAGCATAAAAACTGAACACTGCTCCTTCATGTTTAGTTTTGACTCTGGGAACAGAAAGCAGACATGACCCAGACCAACTTAGAGGTCTGGATGGTTCACAGTGTAGCAGAAGGTCAGAAATGTATTTTGGCCCTAAACCATTCAGTGCTTTATAAACCAACAGCTGTATGTTGAAATCAATTCTTTGACAGACAGGAAGCCAGTGTAAAGATCTGGGAACTAGAATGATATGTTAGGGCCTTTGCAGTCACAAGATCTCAACCCAATTGAACACCTATGGGAGATTTTGGACCAACACAATCAACAAAACACCAGCTGAGAGAATATCTTTTTGAAGAATGATGTTCATCCCCCCAGAAGAGTTCAGAGACTGTAGAATCAATGCCAAGACGCACTGAAGCTGTTCTGGCGGCATGTGATGGCCCAACACCTTACTAAGACACTTTATGTTGGCTTGTGTGTATGTATAGGGTTAGGGCAGGTAGGAAATGAATGCATCAAATTCTTAGTTGTTTGTTTGTTTTTTCAGTCTAAATGTAAACATTTGGACAGTATTCTGAACCCACGGAGCATTTGGATCAACACAGACCTGCCTGTTTCCTACTGTGAATAATCTGTAGAGAGAAAATTGCGAGTAACACTTTTATTAGTAATATTGTGAAGTCAAAACTGTTGAGTTTTAAAATACAGTTTCCATTAGAAGAAAAAGTTATTTACTTACATAATGGCATTAACGTTGCATAGAGATGTGGGTTGTTGTGATCTGTATCCCTTAATTCTTGAAAAAGGTATCAGTTTTGAATAAAAACGCATGCAGCATCCTGTTAAACATAGCCAGTGTTAGGAGAGAGAGAGAGAGAGAGAGAGAGAGAGAGAGAGAGAGATAGAGAGAGAGAGAGGTTTTGATCACTTTCATGTCATTTACATTTACTTTCATTGAAAAAAAGTTTTGTTGTTCCCTCCTGGAATAGAGAATGATTGATGACGATGACGATTAAAGATGGTGAATAAAATAAACATAATTATTTATTAATACTAACTTTTATTCTTTTAGGCTTGCGGTACTTTCAGACAGATATTGTTTCCAATATAAAGTGTTATCTTTAAAAAGATATAAAGATAACACACACACACAGTTGGCAATGGTTGAATTTCCACCACGGCTCACCATGTGACAATAGACACAACTCAATAATCAGTTTGATTATCAAGTCTTGGCTAATAAACACTGTTTATGATATCATTTGAATAAACTTGCCATGTTAATCATGTGATGTCGCTAATTGTTCCCCCTGCTGCTACTACCTGCTGTACTTGGCTATACATGATGTGGCAGAACCACATATCAATTGTTAACATGCCCAATAATTGATTAAGGAAAATGTTTGAAATTTGCATTGCAAATGAAAACTTGGCAAAAGCTATTATACTGTGTCATTCATTTATTGCCTATCCATCCACAACTGTCCTTTTAGGCACGCTTCATTAGAAGAGTTATAATTACAAAAATACATCAATATTCAACAAAAAAGTCATTTTATATGCTTACGATTACGTTATAATGTGTTAAAAAAATGTTTTTACTGCTTATAAATGCTATTCAAAATATGTCTTCCCTTTATAGAGAGGTGAAAATAGAATGAAGGACTATCGCTGGTTATTGTTGACCAAAATAGCATAAAAATAGGGTTTGATATGACAAATATCTTAAGAATTATTACTTTAATTCTTGCACTAATTGTTTTTTAGCCACCTGGGGGCAGCAGAAGCAAGCTGTAAAAACAACATTGACATATTATCACCTTTTAAGGTGACACTTGACGGCTGCAGAGTCAGGTAATAAGTTTGTGGGATGCTCACTACAAGCAACCACTTTCACAGTCTGTACACATAGTCATTTGATCTATTGTTGATACAATGATATTAATTAGAGCAGCTTTAAAGTCTAATAATCCTTGTATGGCCAGCTAACGGAGGAAATATGCTTTTTACATGTACAGCCATGATGTGGACACAATTACAACAGATCACACCAAGACCACATCCAGCTGTGATGTTGGTGGTCAGAGGTTAAAGAGACTTATACCTTCTAACACACAGAAGCAAATGCAGTGATGTTTTTCCTCCTTCCAAAATCTAGTGTGGGATTACTCCTTTAAGAATAAGGCTGATGTTATCATACACTTAGAGAATTTCCCAATATTTACCACAAATAGACCAGGACCAGCAATGCATTAGTCTGTCTTGCAATAGTTCCCAGCTTCCCTATACCTACTCTGTAAGTGGCACTCAGCCACACACCAATTGGTTCCTTCTAAAGATGTAAATCTTTAAAAACAGGTCACAAACTTCTCAAACAGGAGTAAATAGTACATATTAACTATTTGTAGCCAAGGATTTATACACATTTAGGGCATTTGTGTTATTTCATGTTATTTAGCAGGACAGTGTATTTGGAATTGACTAAAAAATAAACTAGTGTGTTTTACATGTAACTTACTGCAACAGAAAATGAAGGAACACGCCAACTCACCTTGTGCTGCTCCTCTTGGATACTGATGGACTTTTTCTTGTACAGGAGCTTTTGAATGATGGGTCACTGTAACAGGAGCAGCTTCAGAGCTACTGGCAGAAATCAGTCTAGAAGTTGTAGCGACCTCTGAAGAAGTCAGTTCCAGCACAGAGGGACTTTTAATAGTTGTTGGACAACAATGGAGCTCTATGACACAGGAATAACATATATCATGCTTTTGATATGCAGACAATACTTGTTATCGGATCAATTCATTGTTGGTTTCAATCTTCCAGATTGAGAAAGGAAAATCAAGGAGCACGCCAACTCACCATGTACTGCTCTTTTGGGGTCCTGATCAGCCTTTTCTTGTATGGAAGTTTTTGAATGATGGGTCACTGTAACAGTAGCAGCTTCAGAGCTACTGGCAGAAATCAATCCAGAAGTTGTAGTGACCAGTGGCTCTCTTCTCTGAGCCAAAACATCATGAACATCTCACTCCACCTAGTGGATAAAAGTTGGAAGACCTGTAACATCACAATCTTCATTTTGTCTATTGGGAATGTAGGAATCACTATAGTGTAAAGTCAGGATATAGACTGATTTGTCTATATTTACAGAAATAAACATTTACATTTATTAAAATTTTAAAAATAATTAAAATAATATTTAAAAGAAACACTGCATTTTTGATGAGAATTAGTTTCTGCCTAACAGCATAATTTGATCATTTTATTTTGAATTGAATCAGTGATTCAAATTGAGTGATAAAGATTTACGACGTGGTGATTCTCTGATACTCTCACTGTCTTATGTATTACCTGATTTGATAAACTTACCATTTTGAGTTTTTGCAAATTTAAACTGTTGTGGAAATTTAGTCAAAGAAATTCTAAAATACTGTAATTGATAAATAAACAAGTAACAGAAATGAAAGTACAGAAAATATCTGGAAGAGTCAACAGTCACAATGATTCAATGAACACATGATCAGTCTGGACATAATCACAAAACAAAAATCCTCCACATCTCATAGATGTTGTTTGCTCGTGTGTGTTTGCGTGTGTTGGAGGAGCCTGAAATAAACCTTGTAACCACAGAACCAACAGATCATTTGCTCATGTTATTTTTTCACTTGCTGACATCACACTGTGTTTCCACAGAGCAGTTTGATTTTCACACTCTACTTTTCATACTTTTCTAACAAGAGCAATATCAGTGTTTAATAATACTTTTTGTTTAAAGGAACAGTGTAAAGCTTATTTGATTTCTTATATCAGTCAGATGAGAAGATTGATACTACTTTCTTGTTTGTATGTTGAATATAATCTGGGGACTGTTAGCTTAGCTTAGCACAAAGACTGGAAACAGGGGGAAACAGCTAGCCTCATTCAAAAATCAGCCTACTAGCACCTCTAAAACACACAAATAAACATTATATCTGTTTGTTTAAATCTTGCACAAGATTTTTTTTCTTAGCTTAGAGTAAGTTCAGAGGAGACAAACCAACAATGAATGTTTTAATGAATGATTTAATGTATTTACATGAGGTTTATATGATATTGTGAGTAATACAAAGCATTTAAAACACATTACAAAAAAAATAAATTAGCCAATTCAGGCTCAAAATGAGGTTTGCACATTAATACCAAAATCATTACCATATCGTAAATGAAATGTCATTTCACATTATGTGATTTATTAAAGCAACAAAAGTAACTTTGCAAAGGGGTATGGCTTTTTCCAGACAGGGAGCTGGTTTACGAGGTTGCTTCATCCAGACTTTTCATGATTTTCTTAACCCAGGAGAGATTGGGATCCACACAGATGTGACAAGACTTTCTGGTCACCAAACTGAAAGACAGCAGGTGAAAATGAAAATGTCACAATGACACATGACAGTGTTTTTTAAGTAATTAAAATAGGATAACAAATAGATGTGTTGAGCTCTTATTGTCACCAAACTAAAAAAAGGAACAAGATCATTTAAAAAATAGAATATATATTTGTATATTTAGTTCATCATAATTGATCAACTAAAAAAAATTGTATTGACAAGTTGAATTATGCATTATCAAAGTCAAAACAAAGAAAAATCATTACATTTGCCACATAATAATTCCATCTCTGTATTCTGACTTTAAATAAATGTATTGCAAAATTTAATTGTAAAATCAAACAAGATACGTATATTTGTGCCTAATATATTAAAGTTATTATTATGATCAGTGAAGTAATTTAAATGATCAGGACAAAAGTACAAATTTCTTACATGATTGCAGTCCTCGGGCAGCGGTAATCAGTCGAATAATATGACTGGATTGAGTTTTTGTTCACTATTCTTGGGTAGAATTTGAAGCCGCAGTCATCAGGACCCTTAACAGAAGGAGGTCGTCCCTGTTCATGAGGGGGACTGGCTGCAGTTTTCTCAAACCTGTCTCCAACAGTGGATACATCAACACATGACCAGCTCAAAAGACTTTGTGGAAATAAAGTCAAATACAGACATGTTCACTGAGCTGTATCATAAAGTGATCTTTTCCTTATTAGTGTATCACTGTGTAGAACTTAGAAGAAGATTTAATAAAAAAACAAAAAAAAAACAGAACTGTAGTGAAAGCAGAAAGGAAACTTTCCATATCAATACACAGCTCTTTGTTGGCAAATGTTAAACTAATCCAATACAGAACAGAAGAATCATGATGCACAGGTGAAAAAATGAAAAAAGCATCACAATGCTCCCACTGATACTAATATTATTGCAACTGGTACCAGTGCTGGTACTATAATACTAATACTGGTATGAAAGAAAGAAAGATAAAGATTTAAAAGATGAAGATAAAGTTTAACAGCTTTTACTTTGAATATAATAGCTAAATTTAACTCACATTCTCTTTGGTTTGTGTTGCGGTGTAGGAGATATGAGGTTGATCTCTAACAGCAGTGAGGAGTCTTGATCTTTTTGCTGTATTTTTGTCTTGTTGTACTGACAGTGTTGCTGACATTTGATCATGTTGGTTGAGTTGCTGCTTTCATGCAGTGAGAGGTTGCTTTGTCCATATTCTGCAGAAAACAAGAGGAGTTTAGCTGGCATAGATAATGACAAACATATCATTTAGGATAAATGGAATATATAATAATTGCTAAATGTATAAAATTGTTTCCTGTATATAAATAAGATGATTAGGATATAAGGGTATGAAGAATTGAGACAAGAAAATAAATGAATTGGTGGCGTATTTGTGGCATAGATAGAGACTCGCCTTGAAAAGTCGTGTTGGTGTTGTAGGTTTTATTATCAGTGATGTTGACTGAATGGAGAGTTGATGTCCAGT